>NC_064616.1:693067569-693370600 GCF_023898315.1 Schistocerca nitens | reverse complement strand
TCATATGACTCACACAATTCAAATTTAATAGGCTTTTGAATACTCAGTCATTGGGGACGGCTGAAGATACAATTAATAAATTAACACTTTCATTGAAAAACAAAAAACAGATAGGAACTTCTCCCAACGCAAGCGATTATTCCGGTACTTAACAGATACACAAAATATGGCATATCTGAAAATGGTTCATAAAAATCACACAAATGTTGCTCAGTTCTCTAGTACATTTTCTTAACGAACGTGTTTGTTTGCAGAAAGCCACTGAAACAAGAAATTAGTCTCATGTATCACACCGGTATGCACTCTTTTTATCGGACCATTTTCTCCACATTTTTCTCTCACTTTTTTTAATATTTCATACATATCCTTCTCCTTTTCAATACATCATGTTTGGAAACATATATGCGGTGTATAGGCCCTTTTAATTCTGCACTGTAACTGTAAAACTTGAAAGACAACGAAGGATACATGATACTGCAATGATCTTAATAATATAGACCAGGTACAATAAAAATGATTCGGATTACAGGTCTATCATGTTCCCGCCAAAAGTCCCCGATAAAGCGCCATCGAATGATTTAAGGTATATAGACAGCTTTGATGTCCCAGCTGCTCACGGGCGTCCCCGTAAACACGTAAAGTCAGGGGAACTTCAGTAGATACTCAACAGCGCGAACAAGCAAGCTGTTCGCTTACTTGCATGAGCACTCGGTAAAGCGCCACACCATATTACTATGTTTATCTGTGGACAGCTCATACTAAACACATGGCAACTTTGTGACTCATGACTGGATTTGATTAAGCTCGCAACGTGGACAGCTAAGACACTCGTTCCTTCGCCGCGCGGGATTAGCCGATCGGTCTGAGGCGCTGCAGTCATGGACTGTACGGCTGGTCCCGGCGGAGGTTCGAGTCCTCCCTCGGGCATGGGTGTGTGTGTTTGTCCGTAGGATAATTTAGGTTAAGTAGTGTGTGAGCTCAGGGACTGATGACCTTAGCAGTTAAGTCCCATAAGATTTCACACACATCTGAACACACTCGTTCCTTCTATCTGAAATCGTCCGGGACTTACACCCGATCGCAGCTTCACTGCGCCCAACACCAGCTTTATCAGACATAAATGAAGGCACTGGCCTTCATTTACCAGTTATAGAGTTTCATTTGTACCTCCACGGTACGAAGTTCCACTTGATTACGGATCGTTGATATTCCTGCTCGGTCTGGTCCAAGCTCCCAGAGAAAACTGCTCAGCGTTTGCAGTGCTGAGTGTCGTTTGTAAGCAACTAACGGTTAAGTTGTGATCAACATAAACGTTGGTTTGTACACCTCACCGCTTTACTTGGAACGAACTTACTGATGATAGGATGGCCATGTCTTCTTCCGAATTTTAAACTGCCATGGGGAAACCAACAATTTAACGTGGACTCATAACCAGGGTGCACCTTGACAGTTTTGGAACGACTAGGGGCTAAAGATTGACCTTTTATATTTGTGCGGCCATACTGTTCGAAGCTGCTTTACAATTCGTGAGGGTATTTTATATTTGTGGTTTGACACTCATCCACTTAGCCACCGAGCCACTCTCTTGGTAATTATGGCATTTATCACTTCTCAACATGTCAATGCAGATCTACTATTACCCTCAACCACGAGAGCAGGCCAATGTGGCGGTTGGTGGTAGATGCTCTTTCGAGCTTTATAGCCCGAATGACAAAGACTATGGCGGGCATTACGGAAGGAAGTTTAGGGTTTAACTGCCTGTCGAAGACGAGATCATAGGAGACTGAGCACTAACTCAGGCTGGGGAAGCAAATCGGCCGTGTCCTTTTCAAAGAAACGAACACCACACTTGCCTTAAGTGATTTAGCGAAAACCTGGAAAATCTAAATGTGGATGGTCGGATGGGGATCTGAACTGCGGAGTGCTTACCAGTGTTGCACTGCTGCGCCAACTCGGTAGGTGTGTACACTATGATCCGGTCCCAATAAAGTATCTTCGGTATAGACTATAGAGTATGGACGGAGCACCACACAGAGTTAGTGTCTGGCAATGGCCTGCAATTCACCCCGTCTGAGTTCCAACAGCTTTTATTCAAAAAGACACTGAACAAACACATTATTACTAGCTATCTGATTATCACTTAATTATATCCTCTTGTGAGACAACCGAAATACGTCCAAGTCACAACTTTTAACTGATAAAATTATTTAAGATGTTACTTTTTCAGCAGTATTATTCGACAGAACAAAATTATCAATTTCGTCTAAATAAATTTTCCCTAAAACCAGTTTGGAAAAAGAAAGTATGGTAGGCCCCACCATCGATAAGGTAGGAGGGTTTTTGGAGAGTGACAGCGGCTGCCTTGTATGAGAGACATTAAAATTATTTTTGAATATGTTATGAAAGTTAACTTTATTTCCATATATAATCTTGCCTACCGTATTCTTCAAATAATTTGTGAGACCCTTTATTTTTAACTAATACAATACCAAACTTACACAAACTGATTACCGTTTTCATTTGTTTTGGCGTATCAACGTGACCTAATCATGCCTACTTGTGTCAGCTCGCAGGCATAACGCAGGTGGAGCTACTGACATTTCGTATAACAGAGAAACTGACCTAAGACCTTAAGCAGTAAACGATATAAGAGTATGGCATGTAAAGCTTCCAGTTTACCAGAAACAGCACACAAAGGGACAGGCAAGGAAATTTTCCTAAAACAAACTTTTAGGGGATGGAAGTCCTTGAAGTAAGGCGTCACATCAATGTTCTGCATCACACACAGCTGATACCAGAAAAGGCCAACACACACTTGTAGGTAAACAACAGGAAGCGTAGCGATCTGTTTCTACAACAATCAACTATATTAAGTCATTTACAGTAATTTTTTAAACAGTAAATGTATCATGGTGCAGGAAGTTTCTGTAATAGCGCCGTGGTTTCACGAAAAATTCTACCGCCTGAAAATTACATTTTACATGTGGTTTACAGAATTAAAGTAGCACAGTGTTGTTAGGAAAGAGAATAATATTACGTGATGGTACAGAACGAGCTCAGGAGGAAGGTTGACACATTAAAACAATTGGTGCGGTAAGTGGGGTGAAGAGGGGCAACACTATTATCTCTCTTACATTAAGTGGCGACTACGCGAGAAACTTCTGTAAGGCATCAGTGCAGCTTAGCAATCACAGAAGAGGATGATAATGGTGATGATGATGATGATGATGATTAGTGGTTTATGACGCTAAACGATGACATCATTAGCTCCCTTGCTTGAAACAAATACAGACGACGGACAGAAGTGGACGAGTCGTTAGAGCGTACTCTGTGAGGAAGAAAGTTTTTGAATGTCTTATGAAAGAGAAGAGGCACAAGTAAAGAAGATTAGCCCTCAGTGTCCTGTTGAAGTTGATGTCATTCGACACGGAGCACAATCTCGCTCTGGTGAAGGAGTGGGAATTACCTTTAATGCTACACTCAGCAAATCATAGGAAGTGATCTTGAGAAATCAAAAAAACTTCAAGCGGTGTCGCCAGATGGGGATTTGGAAGCAGCTCTTTTCGCATAAGATTGCAATGCCATACAGCTAAAAGTTGCTCGGTGGGAAGACTGCTGTGCGGAGAAAAATGAAGGTGGCAGTGACAGGTTGACGTTTTGAATCGTCCGTCAGGTTCGGCAAGGCGGGGACTGCAGATTCACAACACTAAGGCTATAGCCTTTCCAAGGTGTTGGAAACGCTAATCTTGCAAAGACCGGTGGAATAGAATGCCCCGCTCCAGATTCCATAATAAGCAAGCTTTGGGGCAGGGAAGAGTTACACTTATCAAATAGTAATCAACCGCCGGCCGTGGTGGCCAAGCGGTTAAAGGCGCTACAGTCTGGAACCGCGCGACCGCTACGGTCGCAGGTTCGAATCCTGCCCCGGGCATGGACGTGTGTGATGTCCTTAGGTTAGTTAGGTTTAAGTAGTTCTAAGTTCTAGGGGACTGATGACCTTAGAAGTTAAGTCCCATTGTGCTCAGAGCCATTTGAACCATTTAGTAATCAACCATCCAAGATGGTTATGAAAGAAGTCAGATTACAAGAGCTGTTTTCGTAGACTTTACAGAAATATACGACACTATGAAACATTATTTATTATTAGAACGAGTTAAATCATCACAAAAGACTATTTCTGGATACGCACTATCAGGAATATTCAGAACCGAAGTCTCCGTGGAATTCCATAGCCAAATAAGCAGATGAAGGAAGCAGAAAAATGGCTTACACGAAATATGAAACTAAGGAGGAATATTTGTTGATAACTCAATCAACCCTCTTTGAATAAATAAAAAAAAAAAAATTCATCTGAGAAACAGGAAAACGATCAAAATCTTAAACAGCTCCTAGGAAGGAATAACATTGGAACAATATACAGCTACAGAATACTTAGGCATTAAGTTGGACAACAGCTTGTCTGTTAATCAGCACAGTCAGAGCCCACAAGCTGAAAGTGGCCGACCGGAACAATGTGTGTAAACTGATGAGAATAACTTGGGGAGCACAACCAAAAACTGAGACTCCCACGCTTGCTTTGTGCTATTCTACTGTGAAGTGCTACAGTAAATAAAAATATTAAAAACCTTTGATTTAGTTGAAGACTCAGAAACCTAATAACAACTAATTGGAAGTATTCTGCCAGATACTTTCTTGAAATGAATGCTCCCAGAATAAACGTCAGACGAGGAAGATGACTTCCAAACAAATATACACTGATCAGTCAGAATATTATGACCACCGACCTACTATCGATATACCGGGTGATCAAAAAGTTAGTATAAATTTGAAAACTTAATAAACCACGGAATAATGTAGATAGAGAGGTAAAAATTGACACGCATGCTTAGAATGACATGGGGATTTATTAGAACCAAAAAACAAAGTATTGCTAGACGCGCGAAAGATCTCTTGCGCGCGTCCTTTGGTGGTGATCGTGTGCTCAGCCGCCATTTTCGCCATGCTTGGCCTCCCAGGTCCCCAGACCTCAGTCCGTGCGATTATTGGCTTTGGGGTTACCTGAAGTCGCAAGTGTATCGTGATCGACCGACATCTCTAGGGATGCTGAAAGACAACATCCGACGCCAATGCCTCACCTGAACTCCGGACATGCTTTACAGTGCTGTTCACAACATTATTCCTCGACTACAGCTATTGTTGAGGAATGATGGTGGACATATTGAGCATTTCCTGTAAATAAAATCATCTTTGCTTTGTCTTACTTTGTTATGCTAATTATTGCTATTCTGATCAGATGAAGCGCCATCTGTCGGACATTTTTTGAACGTTTGTATTTTTTTTTTTTTTTGGTTCTAATAAAACCCCATGTCATTCCAAGCATGTCTGTCAATTTGTACCTCTCTATCTACATTATTCTGTGATTTATTCAGTTTTCAAATTTATACTGACCTTTCGATCACCCGGTAAATACATCCAGGCGATAGCAGCGTCACCTGGGGATGAATAACTGCTAGTCAGTCATACGCAAGGTGCATTTAGTGTCAGTGAGCGTTCTGTCCGTGTGAAGAATTGGGAAGGCGCGCGATCTAAGTTGCACCGAGGGCAGATTGTGATGGCCCAGAGGCACGGAACGAGCATTTCGGAAATTGCACGACTTGGGTGTTCGAGGAGTGCTGCGGTGAGTGTCTTCAGCACGGGCGAAACCAAGGTGAAACCACGTCCAGACGTCGTGGGGTTGGGCGGTCACGCTCATTACAGATGTCAGACGTCGTAGGGTGGGCAGACTGGTAAAACAGGACAGGTGGCTAACTGTGGCGGAACTAACATTAGACTTTAATGCTGCGTAGAGTACAACTGTGTCTGAACACACAGTGCACCAAACACTCCTCACGACTGGCGTCCGCACCCGACGACTTATCCATGTGCCAATGTTAACACCACGACATCGGCAACTATGACTGAAATGGGTACGTGATCATTGGCACTGGACGTTGACGCAGTGACAGAGAGTTGCATGGTCTGATGAATCCTGACACCTTTTTCATGATGCTGCTGGGAGTATGCGAATCCTCCTCTTCCAGGGGAACAACTCCTTGACACCTGAACTGCGGGCCGGAGACAAGCCTGCGGCGGCTCCATTATGCTCTGGGGAACATTCACGTGGGTATACACAGGTCCAGTGGAGCTCGTGCAAAGCACTATGACGGCCAAGGAGTATCGTGCACTGGTTGCAGAGCACGTATACCCCTTCATTACGATCACGTTTCCAGACGGCAGTGGCATTTTGCAAGACAATGCACCATGTCACAAGGCCGGAAGTGTGATGGAGTTGTTCGAGGAACACAGTGGCGAGTTCCAATTGATGTGCTGCCCCACTCGCCAGATCTGAACCTGATCGAACACATCTGGGATGTGACTGGACGTGGCGTCAGAGCAAATCGCCTCCCTCCCCGGAATTTACGGGAATTAGATGACTTATGTGTGTAGATGCTGTGCCAACTCCTCCAGCAACCAATCACGGCCTCACTGCTTCCATGCTACGACGCGTCGCCGCTGTTATCCGTACCAAAGGTGGACAGACGGCTATTAGGTAGGTGGTCATAATGTACTGGCTGATCAGCGTAAGGTGTCCACATCTTACGCCAGAATGGGAGTAATTATAATAATTGTGCAGGAAGTTGCCACAGCAATTTCTCTAATCAAGAAAGGAAAAGCAACAAGCTCCGAAAATATTCATGCTGATGTGCCAAACAGATAAATTGTTCCATATTTTACAGTGTTATTAAATGACTGTCTCTTACGTAGAAGGATTCCGAACATGTGAAAAAGTTCTCTTGTAATATTAACAAAAGAGGACACTTAACATGATACCGCACCTGCAAAGCTATATCGATCAATTTACTTGCCTAGCACTTTAGGCGAAGTCCGGGAAAAAATTCTGTCAAACAGATTACACAGTCACAGAAAATTTTACGGAGTTAATGAATGCTAATTCGAAGTTAAAAGAATGTAAGACCATAGATGATGTGACTAAATACGCCATGGCTGTTATTGACGATGTACAAGCAAACTATGTGGTTGGGATCCTGACAGACATAGCCACAGCATACAAGTTACGATGGCCTGCTCCGTTTGCACGACTTCTGGAAATCGCCATTTATGCTTCTACTGTGCTTTTATGTAAAACTGTCAAAGACTGCAGTGAGTGGCACAATTACGAAGACACCATTGCAAAAATAATTCCGAAAGGCTGTCCATAGGGGATAGTGTGTGGAAATACTTGAAATACCGCAATCGAATCGCAGTTAAAGATCATACAAGAGAGCCTACTTACTGATGATGTCACTGCATATGCTGATGACATCACGTGATTGTATCCCATGACTCCAGAGAAAATTTGGAGAGTAGTCAGTGATGTACTTCAATAACTGAAACATCATGTTCACAGAAAGAGCTTAAAGTAGACGCAAATAAAACAACATATATTCTCCTTAAAGACAATCTGAAAAGATATTCCACTGTAAAACACAAGAACGATGGCTGTGTTCGAAAAAGTGTGACAGACAGACATTTGGGGTCCTTCTAGACTAGAAACCGAAAGTCTTAGCACGTATTAGGGCAACCGGAGACCTACAAGAGTTATACAGAAAACTGTAACATTACTTACAAAGGAGTATTAGTTACCAAATTCTGTGTTTAAATGTACCACTATGATATTTTTATGGCAATGATCAGATCCCCAGCATGTGTATGGAATTAAAAACTACAAAATGAACATATCGCAGCCATATAGCGTCGAGCCAGAGAGAAACAATACTCAGACTGGCAGACGCCTTTAGTATAAAGCCTGTCTAGTACGCCTGGCATTTGCCTTATCGACATAAAAGTATGGTGTCCGGGAGCTTGTCATCTTCTGCACAAGTACAAGACTTTATAGACCTGAACATCACTGGGAAGACAACGCTAAAGGATTGGGTGACTGCTGAATAACGACGTAACTGGGATGCGAGAAGCGGAACACGGCGAATCATCCGTCAGGAACTGCAAATAAACTACACAAACCACTTAAAAAGAGATGATATTGTGTTTCGAGAGGATATGAGCTACACCCTATGTATGTATGTATGTATGTAGAATTAACAAGATCGGGATAGAAACGAGCAATATTGATTAATGGGCAAGCTTGAACATCACCATTTTAATGCGACATATGTACTGAATTTAGAAGAAAGGTTGTCCATACTATACTGTTCAGCAAAATTTAAGGATGAGACAGATAAAGTAGCAGAACTGAGCGGAAACGTGGGAGTGTCTCCCACTCGTGCATACAACGTTGGACGGCACATGCCGTGAGGTCAGCGTGGCTACAGCACCAAATGGGGTTGGCCCTGCAATACAAGGCAGTTGAAAGAACGGGACAAAGACAGTGTGTGTCCATCAACGAGCAGTTATAGTGTAATGTGGTGGTGTTCTTCGTTGCAACATGGACCGGACACAACATTTGGATGACTTCACACGGGGAAGAACCGTCGGGAAACTGGAAGAAGATTGAGTTGTCACAAGCATAGCCCGGAGTTTGGTGTTGCTCACAGCATTGTTCCACGAACATGAGGAGCGCCTCGGACCATAGGCCCTGGTCGACCATGGTCAACTACAGCAATAGGTTACCGCTACAATGTATAACAGACACGGTGTCCACGTCAAATAGAGGGTGTAATTTCAAAGACATTTAACATGACTGCAAGCACGCAATCTGACGCTGAACAGTGGCACGATGACTGCGTGGGGATGAGCACATTGTCCGACGACCAGTACGTTGCGTTCCACTCACACCTACACATCGGCGGCACCGTTTACTATGATGCCAAGAGCACAGGGACTGGACCTACGAGAACTGCTCTTTTCAGATGAGAGCAGATGCAGTCTGAGTAGTTAGTCTGGACGTGCCCTCATATGGCGAGAGATGGGAACATGTAACGCATTCAGGAACGTTGTCGAACATGATCGATTTGATAGTCCAAGTGTTATGGTGTGCAGAGGCATAATGCTGCATGGGCGTAACGATCTCCAAATTTTAAACATGGTACACTCACCGGTCAACGTAATTGTGACATTGTACTCCTTCCACATGCATATCTTTTCAAGCGTGCATTCGGTCCTGACTTCATTTTTATGGATGACAATGAGCGACTGCATCGAACTGCGCAAGTGGAGGAACTCTTGGAAGAAGAGGATATTGGACTGGCGTGTACATTCCTCCACTTATAACCCATCGAGCGAGTGCAGGATACGTTGGGGAGAGGTACTGCAACACGTCCACATGCACGAATGACCATCCAGCAGTTGCCAGCTCCGTTGATGGAGGGATGGGACAAGAACTCCTTACCGACCGCGTGGCCAGCGTGGGAGCCCGTTGCAGAGCATACGCTGCTGTCCGTAGTGATCACACACCCCATTAAGAACCATTCCTTGCATTCTGTAATGTCTAGGGGACCATAATAAATCGCGGTGACTTCAATGTAATTATTGTCTTTCAATAAATGTGTCATTTCTGTTCGACTCATTGCGTATTTCTTTCAGTTACCTTATGTACTACACTGTAGCAATTCTTTCTGTATATGGCCTAAGTTTCATCGAGCTATGTTACTTGGCAGTTGATATCATGCGAAAGTTACTTTCGTCCTTACGTTTTGCACACCAGTGTATAAAAACGCCAATAGAAGTCGCAGCAGCTAGTAGGTATGTAAGCTGGGGCCGACCACTAGAGCCTGAACTACCAAACTGACCCACTTACCGCATTAACAATGATACAGCTGATGTTTGCCGCCGGGACTCCGCTACTCGTGTTGCGCAATCTTAAAGTGCACTTCCCTCTTATCGTGCCCCTCTTCCCTCTAATAGTTAACAGCCCGCGGCGGTGCGACCATATTAAGCTCTCACGGTGCCTACAACATTTTCTTTGGCTCTGAGAGCTATGGGACTTAACGTATAAGGTCATCAGTCCCCTAGAGCTTAGAACTACTTAAACCTAACTAACCTAAGAACATCACACACATCCATGCCCGAGGCAGGATTCGAACCTGCGACCGTAGCGGTCTTGCGGTTCCAGACTGTAGCGCCTAGAACCGCTCGGCCACACCCGGCCGGCAACATATTCTTTCCGGAGGAAAAGTAGTTGCAGATTGATACTCTAGCGAATAACGTTTACGCAGTTAAATTAGGTGTCGTGTTTTCCCTGGTCAATTCAAGACAAAAGTTTCCAGATGAATCCAGTGAGGATGCGGTGTTGTATGCTGTCACTGCGTTACTGTGAGACTTACGAGGCACTCTGAATGTGTCGGGCCGTCGATAAGGTACTACGAAAATTGTCCTGATGACATGGTAGTCGTCTTACACTCAGAGAATGAAAACGGATTTGTGGCGGAAATACTTCTAGTGGACGGGATAATATAACACAGACCAGACACATTCAACAATAGCATCATTCTAGTAATGCAGTCTGTAGTTGTAGTGAATAATCATACATTGACATCTTTAAACAGTTTAGCACAGACTTTCAGCGCTGGAGCGTGAGTAGCTCAAGGGATAGCGGACCGTATTTACTATGTTACACGACGCATCTACTTTACGTTACATAGCTTTAAACTAACATTTAGTTTCATGCTGTTAAGTGGTGGTTTATTTGGAAATATTACGATAGGTATAATAAAGGAATTCAACAGTTGGTAATAATTTTATGAACTCACTGTTTTAATTTTTGTTACATTATAAATTATACAAGACACCTTGCATTACATAATACGACTTCATGTTTAGTTTTTAACAGATGTAATAAATAGCAAATTATTCTAGGCAGCTGTCAGTGAGACAAGGCGCACCTTTTTACAGGCTGTCTACGGTCCACCCCAATGGACATTAGATAAAGAAATTGTAGCCATAAAAGAAAATAACAAAGCAGTTACATCTGAATCTCAACACCTGGTTAGTTACCACCACGCAAATTCACAATTCGAATTCGAGAAAGACTTTTCTTAAGACAATTGAAATATTCACACCGCCATCACAACAAACTAGACCATACACGTGAGGTGCAGGAATGTGTCTTCGTGAAAACATGGGTAATGCCTGAAAGAGCCACAAAGAAGAGTTGACTACCCGGAAGTCACCCAACCGAATCCGTTCTCATGTCACTAGGAGCGAAACTGATCTCAGCAGGAGTTTCAAAGTGCAGCCAGTGTTTTGTGAAGCAACCACACTCCGCTGGTTCTACAATTGTATAAAATTTGTAGCCTTTGCGTTTTGGTAGTTAATCTGTGTCTATTTGTGCTATACGTCGTTTGACCCCGAGAAGAAAAGTAGGAGAAATACACAGTAAAAAAAGAACAAAGGGCGACTCGCGAAGAGTCGGGTGCAAATAAATTTTACCATATTTGTCAAATTATCGGAAATGTGGCTGGGTAAAGTTTTCCCAAGCGCGATGTAAATACATGTATGGCAGTATACAGCCATTCCACGGACCTGTTTGCATAGCAAACTGTCGCGACACAATCTGCCATCTACTTCGAGTCACGTGCCAATCTAAGACACTTAGAACACGCACACGAATGTTGACATTTAGTAAAAGATAGCATATAGAATTAATACAATGTATGTCTTTCGGACTTCATGATGCTGTAATAAAACTGTTCCTAGATATTTAACATACAGCCTAAAGAAACAGCGGTATCGCAAGAAGCTGTCGACCTCAATCCGAAAGAAAGTCTAAAACAGCCATTTACAAAGCATCTACTTCAGACAGATTATACGTATGAAAGACAACAATGCAAAATACGACAGAAGTGGGTTGGAAATTCACAACACTCTGTGGAACGATGAACGGCTCTCTCTAGTGAACTTCAGCCCACGTACAAACGGTAAACGTCTTTTTCATTTAATATTTACTTTAAATGTCTGTGGCGACCCGCGATCACTTTCAATGAAGCTGTCATGTATTGAGTAAAAAAGATAAGAGAACGTTTACAGAATACAGTGCCAATCAAAACAATTTCTTCCCATGTTGACATGTAAAACGCACAGCCACCGTCAACTTTGGGGTCAAACGTACAATGGCCTAATAGCCTTTGAGATCCATCACGCAACGGATCAGAAGTTATGTGGAACGGCACGCCAATCTGAATGCTGTGCTCTAACTGTTCAGGGGAGTGTAATTTCCTGGTCGCTAGTGCTTCTCTCTCTCTCTCTCTCTCTCTCTCTCTCTCTCTCTCTCTCTGTGTGTGTGGGGGGGGGGGGGTTGGAAAGGGGGGGGGGGGCGCTTGCGTGTGCGTTCTTGTATGAGATGCTTCTAAGAAAACACATTGTGAACTCTACTGGGGCACAAATACTCCACCCGAAGATCCACAAATTACTTTTGTACGTAATGATTTCGTTAAAAGATTGAAACACTCGTCCTCTACGAACTGTACTGAACTGTATAAAGAAGCTTTGCAGTCTGAAGCAAGCACTGAAATGGAACCACGCGACAGTCAATATAACTGCACATCGTTTCGTGCACAGTACTCTGAGTAAGAATTCTGGATGTCTTCACGTTTTTATATGGAAAGAAAAGTCGAGTAAACTTCGCCTTGAGACGATTAGTAGGAAACTCGTCGAAATGTTACGACACCCTGACTTCGGCTGATAACCTGAGAAGATTCCATCACTGAAATACGACGAGAAACCTTGCATTCCCATATTCATAGTAGGATTTTGATGATAATCCGGCATGCTCAGGGGTCTGACAATGCCGGATTCGCTAGATTATCAAGGTCATTTTTAAAATCTGGGTTAGAAAAAGGGATATAAGCAAAACCAATAGTTTTAACGGACAAACCTAAGCAACTGTTATATATTAAACACAACAGGAGAGTTTACATGATCAAAAACCTAAAAGTAGTTTTTCTGTAAAAACAAAAATGAGTTACATGTAGCATACTGTACTGCTCTGTTAAATCAGCTTAAGGCTTAAAGTTTTAGAAAAGTTAATATACATAAATAATTTTTCGTACGCAATTCACGAAATAAAATAAACACAACTGATTTGAAAAGATCAAGAACAAGCTATTTTTAATAAAAATTATTACCAAGAATTTTGTGCAGTTTTATTGGAATCACTGTCTTTAAAAATAGCACAGATATCTGACGTTGTAAGGGGGTGGAATGTGTCGGAGTGGTATGTAACACTGATGGTTGAGCTGAAATTTTTTTCTAAGCCCTCTGGAACATTTCTGAAATGCTAACCTGTTTCTTGGACTACCCTCCTTTTTTTTTTTTTTTTTTTTTTTGACAAAAATTATTTGGCGTGTGGTGCAGATTCATAACTTCAGAAGCGTTGTATTGTTAGCTAGTCTCCGCGAATTTCACAATAGTGTTTAAGGCTTCTGAAGCCTCCACGAGATGTGAGTTGTAGTCGTTTCTTCTTCGTCACACTCATTCGCTGGTGCCTCCCGTGGGCTGAAAGCAGTTTGTAATATCTTCTTCGGTAGCTAAAATTCTGTCAATGTCGATCCATTCGTCAACTTCTTCCACTGGAAACGAGTTCAGTTCAAACGTGAATCCAGAATTTATCGCTCGTACAATTTCAGAGCGATCAAATGTCGATTCATCACAATTTACTTCGCTTTCCATCCCACCTTCTTCAATCAGTTTAGGCCAGTTTTCTCCAGGCGCTGTCCATTCTGTTGTACTTTTCACGGAGGTACAACCAATTGTAGCTGTGAAAATAGCGTCTTTAATGTTAAAATTGCGTCAGAATCCTTTAATGCTGCAATCTGAGCTTAGCAGCTGTCAGTGGAGAAGCAGGATGAGCTGACAAGGGAACCTCCCCATCGCACCACCCTCAGATTTAGTTATAAGTTGGCACAGTGGATAGGCCTTGAAAAACTGAACACAGATCAATCGAGAAAACAGGAAGAAGTTGTGTGGAACTATGAAAAAAATTAGTAAAATATACAAACTGAGTAGTCCATGCTAAGATAGGCAACATCAAGGACACTGGCAGTCAAGGAGCGCCGTGGCCCCGTGGTTAGCGAGAGCAGCTACGGAACGAGAGGTTCTAGGTTCAAGTCTTCCCTCGAGTGAAAAGTTTAATTTTTTATTTTAAGTGTATGTGACAAACTCTTATGTTTTCATCACTTTTTTGGGAGTGATTATCATCCTCAAGAAAACCTAAATCGGGCAAGGTAGAAGAATCTTCTTACCCATTCGCTAAGTGTGCAAGTTAGGTGGGTCGACAACATGTTCCTGTCATGTGACGCACATGCCGTCACCAGTGTCGTATAGAATATATCAGACGTGTTTTCCTGTGGAGGAATCGGTTGACCTATGACCTTGCGATCAAATGTTTTCGGTTCCCATTGGAGAGGCACGTCCTTTAGTCTACTAATGGCACGGTTTTGCGGTGCGGTCGCAAAACACAGACACTAAACTTATTACAGTGAACAGAAACGTCAATGAACGAACGGACAGATCATAACTTTGCGAAGATAAAGAAAGTAAAATTTTCAGTTGAAGGAAGACTTGAAACAAGGACCTCTCCCTCCGCAGCTACTCACGCTAACCACGGGACCACGGCGCTCCTAAGCTCACATTTTCCTTGGTGTTGCCTATCTTGCACATGGACTACTCAGTTTGTATATTTTACTAACTTTTTTCATAGTCCCACACAACTTCTTCCTGTTTTCTCGATTGATCTGTGTTCAGTTTTTCAAGGCCTATCCACTGTGCCAACTTATAACTAAATCTGAGGGGGGTGCGATGGGGAGGTTCCCTTGTGAGTTAGAGACAGGGCTGTGTCCTGACTGCTTGATGGTAATGGGAACATGTTGTCGCAGCTCCGCCAACCATGAACAAAATGTAGGACCAGTGCCAAATGGAGCTTTCTCCTGCAACAAGAAGTAGAAAAGACAGTACAAGCAGTTACGGTGATGTTTCTTATCAGGAAATCATATCATAGGTCAGCTGTAAACCTATCATAACTTTCAAACTGTAATATGGCTTGGACTTTGTAAATAGCAGGCGTTATACACTTTTGGAAACCTATGTAGTGTTTATGTTACAAAGAGCTGGTGTTTTCTTTGGTGTGCAACGTAGTTGTTTTATCACCTTAAAGGTACCATAGTTTATCAGAGAGAAACTTGCAGGGAGAATGTATGTCATGTGCTGGACATTTCTTACATTGGAACATTAACATCGTCGTATTCGACACAATTAAAAGGTCAGAAACTGCACAGCTCACACATTATAGCAGGTTTAAGTGCAGAACCATGCAGCCCTTGTGTTTTTATGTTCCATGACCTTTTCTCTCTTTCTGATACCTTCTTGGTATGGACACCAAACACTGGAACAATGCTTCAGAATTGTTAGCACAAGTGCTTTACATAAAATGTTTCAAACTCCTTTTCCACGTCAGTGACAGGAGTTTCTGAGGTACTGCAAACCTTGTGTGTACATTTGCTTGACAGTTGTTTGTGTGGAAGTGGCTGTGTTCTGTTCAAAGAGTTAATGCAGTGTGGTATGTAATATCACATGTCAAGCACAGCTGCTGTGCCTTTGTCTATTTCTCATGAAATGTAGCAGTTCCATGCATTTTCCAACGATGACGATCATTTTATAGGACCGATGCGAGCGAGCATAGCATAATTTCCAAACTGTAATTTGGTGTGAAGGGTGGGCACTGTAGACCTCCAGAAAGATATACAGTGCAGGTATTGCAAAGAATCTATGTTATTTCTTTCGTGCAAAAGATAGTAGCTTTATCACCTTAAAGTTTCTCAATACAGTGAGTGACGTACAAAACTTATGGAGTGAATGTATGTGAGGTGTTGGCAATATATTTCCACACGAGTAATACATCGGAAAACCGCACTTATTTAACATTATAGCATGTTAAGTGCAGAACCCTGTAGCCTTAGGAATACCAATACCTTCTCGGTAGGGACTCCAGATTCTAATTTATATAAAGTGTTTCAAACTCCATCCACATGGAGTTGCATCATGCAAAAACTACACATTTTCTTCTTCTTCTTCTTCTTAACCGTCATTTATATCACCACAACATAGTCAAATGTTTTGGGCTCATATTTTTTTATACACCAATAAAGAGTGCTAATCTCCTCAGTACGGATGCATCTACAGCCATCATAGGTACTTGGATGGGCGTCGTGACTAAGATTAGTATGGAACAGTCTTCGCTGAATGGCACTAACGACACTGGGATGAGAATGCTGGTCTGTATCACTGGCGCCGGTTGATCGTGGCAATGTGGAACATGTGTTATGCTCTTTCTAAAGCAGAATATTGGAGTGCATTTATCACCTCTTACAGTTTATAAATGTTGCAATGTCTTCCACATTTGTTGCAATGTCTTCCACATTTTGTCAGTAGGAAACATCGGCTTTGTCCGTTTTGTTTTTCTACCACTCTGTGTGTATTGTGGTAGCAGCGAGAAAGAGAGATGTTTGGGTGACAGACATGAATGCACCCTCAGAGACGCTGATCTCCTTCGGACTGCAGTACCTCTACGTAGTTTGGGAACGCACTGAAATGCAAAAGCAAAATGCTCGTCCTTCTTCCAGCTCCCACATGATGTGAAGTTTTCCTAATTTTCCCAATAAGAAACACCATTGTAACTGCTTGTACTTTTTTCTACTACCTTGTGTTTCAGGAGAAAGCTTCATTTGATGCTGGCCTTACACACTGTACACGGTTGGCAGAGCTACGACATGTTCCCATTTTCACCAAGAGATCAGAATACAGTCCTTGTCGCATTAACTTAGCTCACCTTGTTTATCCACTGGGCTCTGAAGGTGGTAGATATAGCGCTCTCTGACTTACACTCAGTTCTGACTTAAACTGGAACGATCAAATGGATAAAGGTGCAGGGAGGATGGGGCAGAGACTGAGGAACAGTTAAGAGATGCAGAGAGACTGTCTAAAATCACACTGGAGTTATATAGCATGGCGCCCATAGCAGATAAGTTTGAAAAAGGTGACTCGTTATGAGATATGAGAGTGCTATGAATATGATTACCAGTGGTTGTAATCATTAAAAGACACCTCCACAGTATCCAGCGCAGGTGTGTGGTTTCATGGAGAGACTTGATTCCAAATCGCAAACAGCATTTCTACCAGAAAGCGTAACACTATAGACCTGAAAAGCCACTGTATTGGTGATAGGATTTTCTAAATTTCTTATGACTTAAATCTACAACCGCACTTCCTAAGTGATCCCTCACATAGAACACCATCTACTGTGGATGCGGGTAATCTGTTCATTGCGCGCTCGCGCGTTTTCACATTTAACCGGCAGTCGTTTGTGACGAAACAGTTTCTTAACTGTCCTACAGAGCGCGTTTTTGCTAGTGGATATCGATCAGTTGATTATTTTCGTGCTGAAAATTTTTAACACAATTATACAGTCGGTTAATTCTTTCGAAAAGTGAGTTGCTTTTGAAATTTATGAATCCAGTTGAAAATAAGTATACATGTGTTCCATTCTCAGACGTAGTTGCTGCATGAGTTCTGCATATAACACCACGGTTTTGCCAGGGGTGTCTGAACTGTCTGTGTGCTTAGCGACAGTATCTGCACCATTCACAATTTTTCGTCTGAGCTGAAATATTACAAGCACAAGATTTTTTTTGTGTAAAAAAAAAAAGGCCTGTGTCCTGTGCAATAGTGTTCTCCCATCAGCAGGAACGAATGTCTTGCCTTTCCGATTTTTCCTCATCTTCTACCACCTCCTACCTGTCCCAGGTTCAATTTCCCTTGACCCTTCTCGCTACCTATGGCACTACCACAACACCTTGCCCATCATTTTTATTAAAGTACAAAGTTCCTGATCATGCGAATCATGTATTCCATTCTTCCACACCATCACAGGGCTAGTTGCTTACAGAAACATCCCTGTGACACTGATGATTCATCCGCCCTGTTATGATGCTGCCGACATCATGAATTGGCAAGCAATGGGCTTGTATAGGGGAAAAAACACACTTGTAATAATATTTGTAGCCACTATAGCGCAATCATCTGACTAACTGAGCTACATTATAATGACAGGGTTATGAAGTAAGGAGTAACACACGATTTGCGAAAATAGATATTTTATTTATACTTCAGTAATGGTACATAGGAGCCATTACATCAACAACAAAAAACCACTAGTTCAATTTTTTTACAGTATTTTTCGAATAACTGTTTCTTTTCAACACTCTTAGTTGCATCACCACACATCAGTCACTGTCTGCTACTGTTTCTATGCCAATATTCACGTGCTTCAATCCACTAAAAGTGAAATTATATGTGGAAATGAATAGTAGTAGTGCACGAGGAGCTACTGTTATCTTCACATCCAGACTCTGTCTTTGGACCATCGCTGGAATGTCTCGCTGTTCAAAGGATGGTACATATCTTGGAGTCCAGTATTCAACATCACTACGTTGTTTGAAACTCGGTACACTTCTGTGAGTTGGGGACAGGTTGGGTGTCTTCATCATCGCAAACTGATGAGTGGTATAAGCAATAACAGGTCCTTGTCCTGCTCCAGCATGTCAAAATGTCCTCACGTGACAGAGGTCTTTTCAACCTCTGCTGGTCCCAAGAAGTTTAAGTTATGTCTGTCAGTACCCACCAACAGGAAACAAGGAAAAAAAATCCCGAAGAGGGAAGAGTAGGTTTAGGAAGCCACGCTGTTGCGAGATCGAATCTCGGACAGGACCAGAATTTCTCACCAAATATATCATTCCTAGTATCCACCAACAGGATGCAATGAAAACATCCCGGAGTGGGAGGTGTAGGGTTTGGAAACTGGGTGCTGTGAGATCGAATCCCGGTCATCTCCAAAATATTCTGTCAAATATACTAGTCCTAGTATCCACCAATAGGATGCAAGGGAAAAAATCCGGAAGGAGGGAAATTAGGGTTTGGAAACGGCGGTTGTGGGATCGAATCCCAGACAACCCTCACACAAAAGGATATAGACTTAATTAATCAGTCAAACAGTTTGATAGCGTGTGAGAGGGGGAGGGCTCTTCGAATAACACAGGTCTCCCCTCAATTGAGCCACTTCCCACCAATTTTTCTCGATCAATTTAATTAATTAGTCAATTAATTTGATATCAAAAGAGACACAGTGTTTCCCAGAGGGAGGAAGGCTGCGGATTTCCCAGAGGGGAGGGTGACAAAGAAAAGAGCAGCAGAAATCCTATTCAAAAGGGCCCGAAATTCTAAAAGTGCATTTGTATTGGTGGGGAGGGAAAACGAGGGGGATGGGTGAGGATTTCCCAGATGGGGAGGGGTAATTAATAGATCAATTTAATTAACTCGTCAATAAATTTAATATCAAAGCTGTACTTCTGTGGGCGAGGGGATTTTCCAGAGGGGAGGGGGATAGGGTGGAGGGGGTGCGGTTTCCCAGGAAGACAGATTATCCTCAACAGTTCATAAACCACTTAGCAGAACATTAGGTTAAGGTCATAAACCAATCAACTGTCACAATGTAATTAATTTGCATATCAATTTTATATGAAAAATGCACCAGAACATACACTGCCCTACTACTAAGGAAGTGATGCAGTATTTCAATTACTTGAGACATCCGATCAAGACGATGAGGCCAAAACGCATTCTACAGCTTGCTACTGCCGATCTATTGTGTGAACTAGGTAGAACTAGGCAAAATTACAAGAACTCTGCTCACTTGCCAACTACACTTTGCATCTGGTCTCTCATCCTGCCCATGGATGTGGGTGGATGGAAACACTTTAGCAACCAGTGAACTCTGCATGCGGAAAGCATAAACCATTTTGAAAGTTGTAACCCCTTAGGCATCCAAGTTAGAAAAAAAGGCTTGGGCGTCCTAGGGTTAAGTCCCATAGTGCTCAGAGCCATCTGAACCATTTTTACAATCAGTTTCAACTTTGCCGATAATTCCTCTACGTTCATCACACTGGATCTAAATGATGCCCATTCATTGTAGGAGTCTAAGAATTTCTTATCTGCTCTTTCCAGCATAAAAACCCTCGAAGGCTTATTGATGGATTTAGTAGCATTAGCAATCATCGCCGCTATGCTGACATCATGATCACTAATCCGTGTCTCTATATTGACACCATCAATAAGGATACGCATGTTTGTAGCTACAAGTCTAAAATATGTACATTTCGTGTGGTTTGCCGATCTATCTGTTCAAGACAGTTTTCGGAAAATGTGTTCAGAACTACTTCAAAAGACTGTCTGTCCGTACCACCTGCAATGAATCCACAGACGTCTCAATCTACACTCGGTAGGTTAATGATGCCTCCAAGTAAGAATGCGTGTTCGGAGCACTTCTGTGATACTGAGTGTCTATTTTCTTTGAATGATTCTACAACTGGTACAGCCAAATCGAGTGGACGGTAAACACATCCGACGATTAACTGGGGATCACCTTGGCCGTTTACTGTCGTCGAAATAACTTCGTATGAGACTCGATTTCGACCCCGATAGACAATGCTTCTGTGGACTGCAATAAACACTCCCCCGCCTATAGCGTCTACGCTGTCTTTTAGATATACGTTCCATGCCTCGTTAAATATTTCAGACCTTTCAGCTTCGAGTTTCGTACAACTGTCGGTTTCGAGCAGAATTTGAGCTCGACAGCCTTCCTGGAGGGCTGTACATACAGGAACTTTGTTACGAATGGTTAAACAAATAATTTTAAATTTCTGACGTTCAAAGTTTCTTTATATTGTACGCGATCTGAATTCGCTCCTGCATATCGGCTAGCGAGCAGACAGCACTCAGTCGCTCTGTGCCTTTAGACACGGAATATTGTGATTTATCACAAATTCTTCTACCCACTTTTACAAACAACCTAATACAGTTACATGCCTTTCAGCATAAAACGAAAACAAATCCTATGAAGAATTACGCGGGTGTGTAAGGAAAAAAAAGTAGTTTACGTTGCTTCAAGCCTTCATATTGAGTGATAACAATTCCGTCACGGTTTCCTCTGCGGGGAGAGGGATAAGGAAGTACGGCCGAATAGTTGGGTTTGGCATGACGACAGATAACTGACAGCAACGTTTTGTTTGCTTTTGCTTCTACACCAAGTACAAGAAATTACTGACAAAACGTTCAACCTTACAGCAAACAACTCTGTCAAATAGTAGGCTAATTACAACGTTTGAAATATCTGAAGTATGCAAATTAGCACCAGAACAACGAACAGAGCGTCTCCCTCAGTGGTGCAGTTTCCTTCTAATGACTGTGAATTTTTCACTAGTTATTTTGAAAACATTACATACTTCAGAACAAAAAATCTCATTAAGGTTTTCGGCTGTGGATATTGTAGAAAACTCTGATCATATATCAAATCAGTTATTGCTACCAATAACTTTATGACATATTTATTTTTTCCAAATACTGGGTTCGAAGTAGTAACCTTCAGCTCGAAAGGTTAACATTATTGTTGTTATTATTGTTAAGAACATCGCAATGGACACAGGGACTTGTGCGCTGTGGTAAAAGACAATATTATGTATATATTTAATCCTGATTTTTATTTTCCGAAACAATGGCGATAAGGCACGATATTACGTGCAGCTAACTTCCTAATCAAAAACAGCAACCATCCACTACAGTTAAATCTACTTCTTCCAAACAGACTCGTTAGCGGTTGCGAAGAAGAGAGATTCATATTCAGAAGGAGTATATATTTTATGTGTGTCTTCCATTTTGTTGTTTACAGCACGAAATCAGCAGTTTCCTGCTTTGATCCCTCTCTTGGAATTGTGTTACGTCACAGATAGATACTGGAAAAAAAGTATGACGTGTGTTGGAGATTCAATTATGGCAAGAAATTGCGTATATTTTCACACAGCTATGATCTCGTTATGTCAGGTCCCGTTATGATAGCTCCGTGAGCTGTATTTGTCTTCCACAACAGTAAGGCAATCTTCAGTGTCTAGCATTACACTCTAATAACAACAGTTATTATTACTATGTAAACGTTCTGCACGCCTGAGCCGCGCGGGATTAGCGGAGCGGCCTGAGGGGCTGGTCCCGGCGGACGTTCGAGTCGTCCTTCGGGCATGGGTGTGTGTGTGTGTGTGTGTGTGTGTGTGTGTGTTTTTGACCTTAGGATAATTTAGGTTAAGTAGTGTGTAAACTTAGGGAGTGATGACCTTGGCAGTTAAGTCCCATAAGATTTCACACACATTTGATTTTTTTTTTAAAGAAATCAATAACAGATGAGCCAGAAATAATTTTAAATGCTGAATCAACCCTCGATGAACGCTCATAAAAAAACCACACACACACGAAATAAATAAAAGCTTCCTTTCCCACATTTAATTACGTTCATGAGAATTTTAGCAACAAAAATTGGCCTCGTAATGGGAGAAATGCCACATTTCGTCGTGCGTCAGATGCAAACAAAATTACTTAATATTAACGTCGCGAAATTGGATAAAGTTTTTTTACATCAAGTTTCCCTCGCAACACGAGCTATATTATTTCCACTGTGTACAACATGGGTGTAGTTGACCTACTGAAATGTTTCAGAACATTTTGTTTCTGTTCTCCACTGTCATAACCTGTAATCGCACCTTTATGGTGCTCTCCCGGAAACGGCATCTGCTAATCAGCTGACAAGCTGTCAGCTAGGTTGTACTTATTATATCCTAGAGAATTTCAATTACATCTTTTATGTATGCCGGGATTTAAGCAAACTTATCTCCTCTTGAGAGAAAATAATATATAAAACTCGATGATCCATCCACAAATTAGTTTTTTTAATTAAAACGTTCCAGTTAAAGGCTGTGGCTAAGAAGGATGTTATGTATTTGAAACCACCTCAAAAGTGCGTCCCCAAGACCCGAATACACCGAGAATTATACGCAGACGTCTGAAAGATTCTACGCACTACCCTTAGCATCTTCGATTGCTATGAAGAACATATAACGAACTGAAAAATCGAAAGGATGAGTACTGGAAAAAATCTATTAAAAAAGCATTACATTGTTAACAAGGAAGCCTTCACAGCTTAATAATAGCGAATATACTAAACAGAAGGTAGTATTTTAACGTTTGAAATTTATAGTTTCTATCCTGTAAACTAGACAGATATTGCAACTTGAACGAAATACTGATTGTTTATTACAAACAAACGGTTTTATCAGCAATGTAAAATAACACAATATCATGGCAAAAAGCGGCAGAGATCATACTGTAAGTACATGCTTCGATGTGTATTCACACTGCCACTGCAGTAAGGGCGTGAGTTACTGCGGTTTCGCTACGTGAATATTTTTCGATGCAAGACTCGTCCACTTTTAAGCTGACACTGCCGGATTTCTTACCGAAAGTGTATGTTTATGTTGAGATAAAACATTACAGCAACAGTTTCGGTAAGATTCTCGTCAATAATGATGCTGTAAATGAAGTCCCTTAGCTGAGTTATAGGCGCCAGCAGAGTTGCGCACAACCTTCGGTTCATGAAACAACAACTGACTTCACAAAACTAAAATTCTTTTACTCACCAATGTTCCGAGTAACTACTGAAAACCAGAGATTCTCAGTCCACTCCATACCGGAGCCTACGTATGACTGGCGCACGTACCTGTAACAGAAGGGGAACATTTATCAACGCAGCGTCCAGTGACGATAATCAGATTCACTTATCACCGAAGGTCCAACAGGCAGCACTAACTGAGAACACGGAGTTGCTGCAGCCTTTCACATCGAGCGCAACCCATTCCTTCACGAGCACACATGCATACACCATTCTCGCAGGAAAACAGCAAATTAAGAGCAAAAATATTAATCTATATTTGTATGCCCATCCGTTTTGTCTGTCGAAGCTTCTCACCAACATTAATGGCGCAGAAGTTGAGCTGATATAATTGTATTACAGCAGTAGCGTTTTCCGCTTCACGCAACTGTATATAAAGTAACTATATTAACTGTATTTTCATGTACTGTTTGAAATAAAACGTATATTTTCAGATATGTACACTTTTTAGATGTTCCTGAAGAGAGACAAATTGGCGTTTTCCGTAAAAGCGCGATTTTATCCTAAGGTTCTGGTGAGAGCTTTCGCTTGAACTTAGTTCTCAGCTGCTGAGGGATGGATAGTTGCATGGAATTTAAAGATCGTCAGTAGTATTGTTGTCGAATGATAATAACAATAACACTCCCACCAACCAACCTCCCATCCCCCTCTTTCCCTTTCAGGGCCTCCCCCCCCCTCACCCCCCCACCCCCGCGCAAAATGAATACAATCAAAACACAACTGCTGACCCTCGTCCACTGATTTTACTATCTCTGAGGCAGTATTGATCGAAATAGTCGACACTTTCTTTCTTTTCTGCAGATATAGGTCAGTCATCTCATTTTGCTAGCACAGATTACTTAGTAACAACTGTATACAAAATAAATGTATAAATTGAATTTTCATATATTGGTCTAAACAAAATACAGTTTTTGCAAAACAATATTTTGTCATTAAAAGGAGAGTCACATGCTGCCATTCCCTGCACCAGGCAATATTATAATTTAACATCGCAAGCTTACTTCCAGTACGCCACAGAATACATAAAATTGACATTCAGATTAGCACTGTTTTTCGCTGTCACGTTCCTATAAAGTTATTAGTTGTGTATGAAAACCCCTTCATGGAGGTGTTTGTGTAACTGCTCTGCGACGTGTCCCAGCGGTACAAAGCTAATGCAGCTCCTAAGCGGAATTTATCACCTTCGTTCAAATTTTTCTGTTAAATCTAAATAGAACTAAAAGTATACGCAGTGACTGTAACTTTATTATAACCAAATTAAACGTTCGTCGATGATGCCGTTATCTACAGGTAAGTATCGTCGTGGAACGATCGTAAAGAAATGCACAAAAACTTGGGCCAACTTTCCACTTGGTGTAATGAACACCAGGTCTCTTTAATGTAAATAAATGTAAGGTGATGGCTAAAACGAAGAGAAAGAAGACGATAGTATCCGATTACAAGATTAGTGACGAACATCGCAAGCACGTCAAATCGTGTAATAATTTATTAAGGGCAATATTATGAAGCGATATGAAATGGGACGATAGCGTAAAATCAGTATCAGCGAAGACGAAGGCTTAGATTCGTTGCAATGGTTCTGAGAAGGTGCAATGTATCTGTAAAGCATCTGCACAGTACGACCACTTTTCGAATATAATAACTAACCACCACGAGCAATTATGCTAAGAGTTCAATATGACAATGGCTTAAGACCCTAACGGAGAGGTAAATGTCTACATCCATAAGTAGCTGTCATGAAGCATGCACAGCTAATAAAGGAACACCGTAATGGATTAGTAATCCAATATTTCCGTCGTTAAGTTATAAAGTTTGTAAGCAATCAGCAATAACAGTTTATATATGTCTTGACATGTAATCGAAGTGGCGTTTCATATGTTCCTCACGCATTCACCGCTTATTGTTCTTGACTGCTGTCACTGTCATATACGCAATCATTCCTCGATTTTCACCCACAACGAATACAAGCTCCTATTGTTCCTGGCAGCTTCACAGTACATTGGTTGCGTGGTGAGACTGCCCTGTTCTGTAACTTCAATTGTAACTGTCAGTGTAGGTATTTTTCCCATGTTAAGTATCACCTTACAAATCTAGAGATTTGTATTCAATCTAAGTGTGTCCTTAAATTTTTTTCAGGTGCGTACTACTTCTTTCAACCACGTAAATCTTCGTGTGTGTAGAAAAATGTGTAATAAAGCTAAAATTGTAGACCCAACTGTAAATGGCTGGGAAAGGCGGTCCTACATCTATACAGGATGTAACAAAACGGTACGGCCAAACTTTCAGGAAACATTCCTCCAAGGTAGACGAAGTAAACGTGTTATAAGGACAAGGGCCTGCACCCGCTGTATATGGTACGGATATAGCAGGTACTCATGTGGCACTCTCCAGATAGTCATGTGCGCAACATTACCTGTTGAAGTTAATTGTCCTTCGCCGACACTACGGTTGTCGTCAACTGCACAAATAAGTTCCTCCTCTAGTTGAGGTGTCCTTGTCCTTCTAGGTCTCCCCTAGTCACGAGGCGGCGGCTTAAATGTCCCATGCTCCCACGTCCTCGTGTCGGGGCGATGTTGTTCTCAAAATCTCTCCCGATACAAATGTCGAGCGCGACGGTCATTTTCATCTGCTAATCCGCACAGCAAAAGGGCATCAGCCAAATCCGCATTTGAGTACACTTTCATTGCAATGTATCGGAAACCAAGTCCGTGATGAGGAGTCAACAATTTATGCCACGTGCTTGATACTAGTAGAGCAATGAAGGTAGTCGCATGTCAACACAAGCAAAGAAGTGAGTCACATTTCAATATTACCTTCGTTCAATTGGAGCAACAAACACTGGCGGTGAACCTAAGAATTACTAACCAAACGTACCAAAGGGTTCTTTATCATGTAACAAAATGTTTCAGTGTGTTTACTATAATTAATGTGATTATGAAGAGAAGAAGAGAATGACCTCTAGCGAAGCAACAGAGAGTTTCCGAACCCAAGCCCACAGAACACATTTTATTCCACTGTGTGTTAGAAATATCTCCTGAAAATTTGACCAAACATTTTTCTTGCATCCTGTATATACTCGTATACTCCGCAAGCCACCTACAGGAGGTTCGCAGGATGGCATCGACTTTCAAATGGCTAATGGAACACCTTTGGGGAGTGACTGCTTTACGTTTTAGTCGTTAATAACGTGTGTCATTAATCTCGCGCGTTTCTGAAAATTCTTTCACAAGTTTCGTCCATGTCAGTAGTAGCGCACCTATGGCATACCGTGCGTTTTCATGACCAGTTTTTCCCTAAGAATGTGCTGTATTCATTTAGATGTCTTAATCATCAACTACACTGCACATATTTATTCTGTAATCACCCATTAACGTATCATGAATTTCTTAATAGTTTCTCGTGTGATAACGTTAATAGTCTGGACGGAGTACGCTCCAACTAATGGAACTACGTTTAACTGTCCGAAACTGTCTAAAGAAGTATCTTCAATGTTCGTGCAGAGTCCGCATGCCCTTAATGTGATTTGGTGTTCATCAGCATAACTGTCGAATGAATACTTTTAATAACACCACGAAATTCCTGTTTCTCCATCAACTCATCCTAATCACTTCAAACGCCTATCGCTAACAACTAAATGTAACACCTACTAAAAGTTTCAAGGAAAACGTTGTCAGAATCATACTGGGACAGTTTACAGAAATTTCCTGCTCTTTCACGGAAATTTACGACGCTTATCAACCTTCTCCCGTGCTATGCTATGCACTTAAATGTTCTATTTATCTCGTTATTTTTAAACTTTCCATGCAGAATATGTCGTGTTCATGGTGACTGCCAATGTCGGCAAATTTACCAGCTCTCGACCTGGCAGCCGCATATCATCATTAAAGTTCATTTGTTTTCCTGAAGAAGAAGAATAGTATTTCAGAGGGCAGCTCTCTCTGCAAGCAGAAATATTTTCTTTCTTTTTTTATTTTCGTTATACAAGGGTTGGAACTTAAATAGTGGCAACTATTTATTCACAACCGATACAAAAGAGTTACATGTTTGCACCTGTTACCGTCCTTCAAAGTAGTCACCAGCGTTGTGTAGAACCCGTTGCCAGCCATGTGGAAGGCGTAGTATACCGTTAGCAGAGCCTGTTCTATTGGTGGTGCGAATGGAGCGGTCTACTGCCTATCGAATCTCTGGAACAGTTCTGAAGCGAATTCCACGAAGTGGTTCCTTCATCTTCGGAATCAAATCAAAGTCACAAGGACTTAAGCCCGGAGGTGGGTGGTACAGTACTTCCCAAGCCCATCGACCACACAGAGCAGCCGCAGCTTGCGCTGAATGCGCCCGCGCATTGTGCAAAATGGTGGGTGGGTTGTGCAGAAAGTGTCGCCGTTTCTTCCGCAAAGCTGGTCGCAGGCGATGCTCCAAAAACGAACAGTAATACTGTGCACTGACGGTCTGCCGTGGAGGAACGTAATGTGTTAGGATAACACCATCACAGTCGTACATGAGAATTACCATAACTTTAGACCGCTCCATTCGCCCCATCAAAAGAACAGTCTCTGCTAACGGTATACTACGCCATCCACGTCGTTGGCAACGGGTTCTACACAACGCTGGTGACTACTCTGAAGGGCCGGCCGGGATGGCGGAGCGGTTCTAGGCGCTACAATCTGAAACTGCGCGACCACTACGGTCGCAGATTCGAATCCTGCCTCGGGCATGGATGTGTGTGGTGTCCTTAGGTTAGTTAGGTTTAAGTAGTCCTAAGTTCTAGGGGACTGATGACCTTAGAAGTTAAGTCCCATAGTGCTCAGAGCCATTTTGAACTACTTTGAAGGACAGTAACAGGTGCAAACATGTAACTCTTTTGTATCGGTTGTGAATAAATAGTTGCCACTATTCAAGTTCCAACCTTCGTATGCTTTAGATATGACAGAGTCGTTGGATTAAAATTTCTAAAATAACAGGCCATACTAAAGTCAGATAAAATCTCAAGTTTTCGTGGTATCATCCATTTTCGTGGTATCATCCATCATCACTTGTTCAGAGTTAAGTAACTGATTGGCTAGCTTATGTCACAGAGGGGGGGGGGGGGGGGGGGAATGCTGAAGGAGCACCCTCTTGCCCTCGCAGAACACAATCGCTTTCAGCACCACCAATCGTATCGGGTGGTAAAGTATATGATGTGAGCAGTGTTACAACACAGTCTAATTTCAGCGGTTTCCCTAATCATCAAAGTCCCACTGGTTCGAACCGTGGGCTTAGATCCTTGCATATTCAGATATAATCTCGTGTTTATTCATGAATCTGAACTCAGTCACAGCAGATTTTTTGAAATTTCGGTAACTGAGGTGACGGTTTTTAGCACAGCAATTGGCTGTGACGTATAGAGTGACCCACATATCTGTTGCCACACTGGGATGGAATATTACAAATTTCTGGGACACTTCCACATTCTCTCTAACAGTTCGCAACATCTTTCACTTGAGTAGCCGGAGAACTGTTTAAGATTCTACCTATGTTAATCATTGCCGCACCTTGCTGTGTGTATTAGGATGTTTAACACAGTTTTCCTCTGCGGCCGATGATGAAAGATATGCCGACGAAGAAACAAGTCTGCATCTGCAGGCTTTCGATATACAGAATTAAAGAACCGTCTGTCTGGTTCCCGTTCAACCAGCACATCTAACAAAGGAAACCTCCCATCATTCTCCATGTCTGGTATAAATCTGCTGTTCATATGGTCGATGAACTGAACTGCTGCTGTGTCCCATTAACATGGGGCCGAATTAAAAATGTATCATATGTATAACAGACCAAGCTCAACGGACGAAGTGGACGGATGCCTGTTGAATGCCCAATCTTTGAAATCTCCATGAAAAAATTAGTACTGTCTGTTGACAGTGTAGGCCGGCCGATGTGGCCGAGCGGTTCTAGGCGCTTCAGTCTGGAACTGCGCGACCGCTACGGTCGCAGGTTCGAATCCTGCCTTGGGCATGGATGTGTGTGATGTCCTTAGGTTAGTTAGGTTTAAGTAGTTCTAAGTTCTAGGGGACTGATGACCTTAGGTGTTGTCCCATAGTGCTCAGAGCCATCTGAACCATTCTTTTTGTTGACAGTGGAGAACCCATCGTTGTTATGTAAGCCATCTATTCCCACAGTACAAAAAATTCCTTGGTTGTCGAGGTTGATCGAAACAACAGGGACGAATTGATACACCAATAGCTTTAAGTTTTCGTCCAGAAGCAACTTCATGAACAGAGAAATCACAATGAAGTTCACATGACTTCACCTAGACCCATCTCCAACTCATTTATAGTTTCTACAAACATTCCAGAGTTCTTAATGCGATATTCACAGTGGCCGACGATAGGCGCCGGTTTGGCCACTCTGTATGAGGAAGATCCGACCTCAATAACGATTACTCTGCCGGCCGAAGTGGCCGTGCGGTTAAAGGCGCTGCAGTCTGGAACCGCAAGACCGCTACGGTCGCAGGTTCGAATCCTGCCTCGGGCATGGATGTTTGTGATGTCCTTAGGTTGGTTAGGTTTAACTAGTTCTAAGTTCTAGGGGACTAATGACCTCAGCAGTTGAGTCCCATAGTGCTCAGAGCCATTTGAACCATTTTTGAACGATTACTCTCAATGTAACTTCTTTTGGCAAACCCTATGACTCGGAGGGTCTAGTTGTTTCTTGCCTTCAAACACGTGAAATAAGCTATAATTCTTTAGTATCTCGCCTATCTTCTCGCTGACCGCCAACGCTGGTTCGCTGCAAGCGACACAGGACTGCGAGCGGAAACGTAGTGATACTTGGGCGCAGAGGGTGTCATCTCCGCACTCCCCCATCTCCGTACATGCTGACGACGTAAGCTAACCAAGTAAATACTGTCTTCTGAGCATGCATCTAATCTACATCAATACTCCGCAAACCACCTGACGGCGTTTGGCTTCCGGTACCACAAATGATTCCCTCTTCCTCGTTTCATTCGCAAATGGCGCGTGGGAAGAATGATTGTCGGTAAACTTCTGTATTTGCTAACTTCTCGAATCTTCTCGTTGCGGTCATTTCACGAGACGTATGAGGGAGAAAGTAATACGTTGTCCGACTATTCACGGAATTTCTGTAGTAAACTCTCTGTTATGCACGAAGCCTATATCGTTGCGTCAGCTCCTGGAGCTGAGCATCTCTGTAACGCTCTCGCGCAGACTACGCGATCCAGTGACAAAAGGTGACGCTCTCATATTTTCTCCATCTCATCAATTAATCCTATTTGGTAACAACACTCAATATCCGGTCACAAGTGTTTTGTAAGCCAATTCTTGTGTGGATGAGATAAAGTTCCTTCAGATTTTTCCTATGAATCGCAGTCTTGCATCTCCAATTCAAATGGTTCAAATGGCTCTGAGCACTATGGGACTCAACTGATGTGGTCATCAGTCCCCTAGAACTTAGAACTACTTAAACCTAACTAACCTAAGGACATCACACACATCCATGCCCGAGGCAGGATTCGAACCTGCGACCGTAGCAGTCGCACGGTTCCGGACTCCGCGCCTAGAACCGCGAGACATCTCCAATTCCTACTATTTGTTTTATGTGGTCATTTCACTAAAAGTGGCTCCAGATGGTTACTCCTAGATATTTTACGGTAGATACCGTTTTCAACAATCTGTCATCAATAGTTTAGTTGTATAGTAGTTGATTTCTCCACCTATGTATGGAAAATACATTTATTTGCATTCAAGGTCAACTGCCAATCCTTGCACTATTCATCAATCCTCTTCACGTCGTCCTGTTTTACTACGTTCTTATAGAAGAAAAGTGTGTATCTCGCCAGTTTCACGACAGACTGGCTGACCCTGACAACGATGGAGGCTATCGTCGAAAGCCTGATATTTTGTCCTAATTTGACATGGCAAGTTATCCGTGAACTTTTTATTAAATTTCACTTTACAGACTCCTCTCTCCTATTTTTCCCTAGCCACATACATTTACAGAACATGGCTCTCAACGACCTAGATAGCTGTAGACTTTGTTTAATTTCAAACAAAAGAATCCTTTGCTCTCCATGAAGTGAATCCTGTAGCATCGTGGACAGAATGTTACTCAGTAAAGACAGAGTCAACCAGCTGACAGTTCCAAAATGATATCGACGGTTATATGTATTTTCATCCTAGTTCTCGCTTTATGTAGCATTTGATTTAATTCGCAATTAACACCACCAATGTTTACCATACAGAGGTGAAGGCCCAGTCCATATCACCGTCACATAAAATGACAAAAAAAAAACGGTAAATAAATTACTTACTTTGTTATCAAATCAAAAACAACGCGCTCAAAGAGGCGGTTTGTACCCCCTGAGAAGACAGGTGACCTTTGTAAAGAATTAATCAATATCTAGGTCATATAACATTTTATTTAAATTGATTACTACTTTCGGCTTTGCGGCCATCAGCAGATTCAAAAATTTACCAGTGTCTCGTAAGCATGTAGTCAGTACATGTACATGTCTTTCACAATCCCATCCAAAAAGAAGTGTTGCTGATTAAACAATTAGGCAACGGACACAGTTCATGACGCACTGATCGCCAATTACGAGGGCGTGCTGAAGAGTAATATTTCCGAATTTTTTATGTGACAACTCTTATTAAAAAAAGTAAAACACATTTAATTAATATTCTACAGCTTTATTCTTCACCGAGTGGGATAGCGCAGTGGTTAGCACATTGGACTCGCATTCGGGAGGACGACGGGTCAAACCCGCGTCCGGCCATCCTGATTTAGGTTTCCGTGATTTTCTTAAATCGCTTAAGACAAATGCCGGGATGGTTCATCTGAAAGAGCACGGCCAATTTCCTTCTCCGTCCTTCCCTGATTCGAGCTTGAGCTCCGTCTCTAATAACCCCGCTGTCGACGAGACGTTAAACAATATTTGCAGCCCTCTGCCGCTAGAGGGCTACGAATCGTAGCGTGTAACATGGCGGTGTGTAACGTATCTGCCGGCCGGAGTGCCCGAGCGGTTCTAGGCGCTACAGTCTGGAATCGCGCGACCGTTACGGCTGCAGGATGTTAATAACGTTTGTTTTATTTAAAAATTTAGACAAAAAGAAAATAAAGACATTATCTGCCAGTGGGCAGTGATTTAAATCAGTGGGAAAAGTTGAAAATTTGTGCCGAATCGGGATTCGCACCGAGGCCTCCTGCTTACCAGGTAAATGCGCTGACTACTACGCCATACGGACACAGTGGTCATCACAACTGCAAAATACCCTAGCACGCCCTCCGTCAGACACAAATTCTCAACTTATCCACACACTACTTAACGTCGCGCCTCTTGCCCATTATCCTCATGACTCGCCACGTTTCGGTGATTAAAGTAATAATTCGAGCTTGGTGTTGATCTGCACTGAAGGGATCATTGGCTGTCCTCACCTTAATTATACAGGCTGCTCAAAAGAAATGTCGAATACTCTGAGAAGTGGTAGTACTCACCTAAACAACAAAAATAAGTACAATACACATGGGTCAAGAAACACACTTTCCGGAAAAAACAAGTGTTTATAGGAAGGGCTGCGTGACGCATGGTTGCTGATATTAGCACAGTCTTCGCATTGGCGCTCCGTGAAATGTGTCGGCAGGGTATATGATGTCTTACTCACAGTACTCCACCTACCATTAGGTGATCTGCAGTCAGTTGTGTGGTTCGAGTCATGTTGTAGGCTACATTAGTTTTCGTCGTGTTTGTGCGCCTTGTTGTACGTTACTGTCGATCCTAGGCACATATCATGATGTTTTACCTTCTCCCAAACACGGATTCACTTATATGTTTACTGTTACTACGCTGTTTGTACTACCAATGGTGTAGTACGTTTACATTCTCTCTCTTCCACCACTTGTTAGAAATGGAAGCCCACTACTCGACAAGTGAAACGGCGGATACGATATTCTGCTATGGTTTAACAAATGGACGTAGTCTGCGAGCCCGTGCCCTCTATACTAAATACACTCCTGGAAATTGAAATAAGAACACCGTGAATTCATTGTCCCAGGAAGGGGAAACTTTATTGACACATTCCTGGGGTCAGATACGTCACATGATCACACTGACAGAACCACAGGCACATAGACACAGGCAACAGAGCATGCACAATGTCGGCACTAGTACAGTGTATATCCACCTTTCGCAGCAATGCAGGCTGCTATTCTCCCATGGAGACGATCGTAGAGATGCTGGATGTAGTCCTGTGGAACGGCTTGCCATGCCATTTCCACCTGGCGCCTCAGTTGGACCAGCGTTCGTGCTGGACGTGCAGACCGCGTGAGACGACGCTTCATCCAGTCCCAAACATGCTCAATGGGGGACAGATCCGGAGATCTTGCTGGCCAGGGTAGTTGACTTACACCTTCTAGAGCACGTTGGGTGGCACGGGATACATGCGGACGTGCATTGTCCTGTTGGAACAGCAAGTTCCCTTGCCGGTCTAGGAATGGTAGAACGATGGGTTCGATGACGGTTTGGATGTACCGTGCACTATTCAGTGTCCCCTCGACCATCACCAGTGGTGTACGGCCAGTGTAGGAGATCGCTCCCCACACCATGATGCCGGGTGTTGGCCCTGTGTGCCTCGGTCGTATGCAGTCCTGATTGTGGCGCTCACCTGCACGGCGCCAAACACGCATACGACCATCATTGGCACCAAGGCAGAAGCGACCCTCATCGCTGAAGACGACACGTCTCCATTCGTCCCTCCATTCACGCCTGTCGCGACACCACTGGAGGCGGGCTGCACGATGTTGGGGCGTGAGCGGAAGACGGCCTAACGGTGTGCGGGACCGTAGCCCAGCTTCATGGAGACGGTTGCGAATGGTCCTCGCCGATACCCCAGGAGCAACAGTGTCCCTAATTTGCTGGGAAGTGGCGGTGCGGTCCCCTACGGCACTGCGTAGGATCCTACGGTCTTGGCGTGCATCCGTGCGTCGCTGCGGTCCGGTCCCAGGTCGACGGGCACGTGCACCTTCCGCCGACCACTGGCGACAACATCGATGTACTGTGGAGACCTCACGCCCCACGTGTTGAGCAATTCGGCGGTACGTCCACCCGGCCTCCCGCATGCTCACTATACGCCCTCGCTCAAAGTCCGTCAACTGCACATACGGTTCACGTCCACGCTGTCGCGGCATGCTACCAGTGTTAAAGACTGCGATGGAGCTCCGTATGCCACGGCAAACTGGCTGACACTGACGGCGGCGGTGCACAAATGCTGCGCAGCTAGCGCCATTCGACGGCCAACACCGCGGTTCCTGGTGTGTCCGCTGTGCCGTGCGTGTGATCATTGCTTGTACAGCCCTCTCGCAGTGTCCGGAGCAAGTATGGTGGGTCTGACACACCGGTGTCAATGTGTTCTTTTTTCCATTTCCAGGAGTGTAATATCCACAGCGCAGAGTGTCCTCTGATAAGCTGTTTGGCAGACTTTTCCATAACATGGAGGAGCGTGCGCTACGTTCGGTGAAAGAAATCCCTGCGACGATTAGCAGCAGCAGCAACAGGCGCGTCTCGCTCTCTTGGCTGGGAGGTACTTCATGAACAGTTGCTGTACCCGTATCATCTGCAGCGCGTTCACGCCCTAAGGCCACAAACTCATCATGGCAGACAACGGTTCTTCTGCCAATGGCTGTCGCGGAAGTGTGCCGCAGATCCACTGTTGACATCCAAGATTTTATTTGCCGATGAGGCAGGGTTCACAAGAGATGCTGTTTTCAGGCAATTAAGGACAGAGGGCATCAACAGCGATTCTCAATCAACTTATGGGCAGGCATACTTGGTGATACATTAATAAGGGCCTTTGCTACCACAAAGGTTAAACTGGAGCACGTTATCTCAACTTTCTCCTTAATGTATTTACTACCTTGCTGGAGGCTGTGCCATTGCAGCAATGAATACAAATGTCGTTCATGCATGATGCACCAGCACACTTTCGTGTGCAAGAACATCTGACGCAAACATTTCAGGGCAGCTGGATTGGTCGAATGATTTGGAGGGGCGGGGGGGGGAGGGGGGAGGGGCAACACCTGGGCCTGGTCGTTCCCAGACCTCACTCCCCTTTACATCTGGTTATGGGAACACGTGAAGGAATTAGTCTATACCACGCCAATCAACGATGTGCCGACACTACAGGGTCGCATCTTCGATGCGTGCCAGTAGGTACAAAAACAAAATGGCTCTAAGCACTATGGGACTTAACATCTGAGGTCATCAGTCCCCTAGACTTAGAACTAATTAAACCTAACTAACCTAAGGACATCACACACATCCATGCCCAAAGCAGGATTCGAACCTGCGACCGTAGTAGCAGCGCGGTTCCGGACTGAAACGCCTAGAACCGCTCGGCCAAAGCGGCCGGCGTACAATAACAACTGGCTACACTTCAAAGTGTGCGTCATTAATTATAGCAGAGGTGTGCATTGTCATCAATGGACGCTATGTTGAACACCTCCTGTAAACACGCGTTTATTGCAGAAAGTATGCATTTCCGGACCCATGTTTATTGGACATATTTTCCTTGTTTTGATGAGTACTACCACCTCTCAAAGTATTCGACACTTTTTTTGAACACGCGGTATCTGCGGTGTTCTCTCTCTTGGACATGTCCAAAAGAACAGACACCACATGTATACTTACTTCAAAAAGCTTTAAAAAATGTTACATGAAAAATTCAGACGCATTACTTTTCAGCACACCCTTGTATAGTACATAAAAACTAAACTCAGCCCGAACAAGTCTCGGAAGGCCCAACGGTAACGACAGACCACCATGTCATCATTAGCCAAGAAGCGCAATGGATGTGGATATGGAAGGACAAGTGGTCAGCAGAACGCTCTCCAGCCAATTTTCATTACCGAAGCCGCTAATTTTCGATCAAGTAGCTCCTCAATTGGCATCACGAGGGCTGAGTGTATCCCGCTTGCCAACCGTGCTCGGCAGGCCCGGACAGTCATCCATCCACGTGCTAACCAATCCCGACAGTGCTTAACTTTGGTGATTTGATAGGAACCAGTGTTACCGCTGTAGCAAGGTCGTTGGCGTATATCAAGATTTTGGGGGGAAAGGCAGACGTGACAGTAATAAAGCCTATGGTACATAATAGATGGTCACGTAGGGGCGTGTAAGACAGGTACGCGTAGTGGTTTTCATTCCGCACATACCAGTGTTAACTGCACCGGAAACACCTACAAACCATGAGTGTACAGAAAACCGTCAAAATTACCCGGAACACGCAAAAAAAAAGTACAGTCTTCAAGACTGTTCGAAGTAATAAAAAAAAGATGTTACTGACGTTTCAAGCACAGAAACTTGTGCTCACGCTAAATTGTGGTAACACCTTGAGAGCAAATGGCTCTGAGCACTATGGGACTTAACTGCTTAGGTCATCAGTAACACCTTGAGAGGTCCCTGTTTCGAATTTCGCTTACTGGCCACAGCACCTCGTACTGTGCTGATATAAGTCATACTTACTTTGTACACAGTGGATGAGCCTTAACCACTGCGCCACCTCGGTCCCGTAATTCCAAATACAGAGCCATCAAGGCATGGGAAACACTAAGGCTCACCTGTTTTTAGGGGTAGCTGCGTGAAGAACATTATGCCGTTTCGTGTATACGTCACAATGTGATAGCGCGCCTCTGGATGACAACATGAGATTTGTGTAGGGGCTGATAAACACCAATCGACATTACTAGCACAGGGGATTATAAAAGTAACTTTATAAAAGGCATGTGCGTTCTGTTGATGTCACTCTTCCACTATCGAAATATATCAGAAAATATTATTTACTCCGTGACTTTAGCACAAATGAAGTTATGTGAAATTTAAAGTACCCCGGAACACGTTCGACAATATTTTTGGGTGGATTACGTGTTCTCACCTCTCGCCATAACAGCGTATGTCCAGCATTGTCCAACATGATCGTTTTGGTGGTCCAGGTGTTATGGTGTGGGGAGGAATAATGTTGTATGGGAATACGGACCTTCAAATCTGAACATACCCTCACCAGCCAACATTATCATGACATTGTACTCCTTCGCCATTTGCTTCCTTTTCAGTGGTGCATTCGGCCCAGACTTCATTTTTCTAATTGATGACAATGCGATACTGCATCGAAATGAACAGGTGGAGCAGCTCTTGCAACGAGAGGATTTTAAATCCCATTGAGCACACGTGGAATGTTCTGAGGAGACGTATTCTAGCACGTCCACATACATAAACAACTATCCAGCAGTTTCAAGCGCGCTACTGGACGAATGAAACGCCCTACCACAAGAACTCCTTACTAATCTATTGGCTAGCATGGGAGCACTTTGCAGAGCATGCATTGCCGTCCATGATTATCATACATGCTATTAAAAGCCATCTCCCGTCTTCTGTAATGTCCATGGTACCACCATAAATCGCAGTGACTTCAATGCAATTATTGTCTTAGTATGAAAGTCCCATTTCTGTTCGCCTCGCTGCGTATTTCTTCCAGTTAACTTCTGCACTATACTGCATCAGTTCTTTCTATGTATGATCTAAGTTTCATCGAACTACGTTAGTTGCCAGTGACACATCATACGAAAGTTACTTTCCGCCCCTTAAGCACAATTATGTATATGAAACAAATTGATAGAGTTGAAATTGATCTCTGAACTTCCATGGGGAGCTGAGTGAGAACCACATTTAACAGACATACGTTCCATCTGAGTATTTAAAGATACAGAACAACATTCCACCTATGGACGCCTTTTATTTCTACGTAAGGAGGAGGAGGTAAGCACCTACTATATCTTAGGGTGATATGGGTTTGTAGGAGAGGGGAAAAAAACAACTACAGAGCACTAGTCCCTACCACTGCAACTTACCTGATATAGTTGCTGTGTTAATGTTGTGGGCGCTTTGCATCTTTTACAGTTTAACTTCCTATTATCGATAATATTCCTAAGGGTGAAGCACATGCTCATTTTTAGCCCGAGTAAAGGAATCAGCTCGTCTTGTTCACGTAGTCACTTCAGTATTCTCCATTACTGTTGTACTAAACCCCTTATAAACCGGCTGAACTATCACTTGAAACTGACTCTGACTAAGAATCATTGTGCTATCTCGCTCGGTAAGTGGTGTTTTATTATGGCCTCCAATGAGCAGACAACAGAAGACCAAATCGTCTAGAAACAAAAGTTTACTATCAGAAAGTAAAAAAAGACGACTATTATTACAGCAACAATGAAAGCAGCTAACAATACACCGCTAAATGACTTACATCTACATGAATACTTCGCAATTCACACTCAGGTGCCTGGCAGATGGTTCATCAAACGACTTTCACATTATTTCTCTACTAGTCCACTCTCTAACAGCGCACGGTAAAAATGAACACTTAAATCCTTCCGTACGAGCTCTGATTTCTCTTCTTTTATTACAATGAGCATTTCTCCCGAAGGAGGTGGGTGTCAATAAAATATTTTCGCATTCGGAGGAGAACGTTGGAGATTGAAATTTAGTGTAACGATCTCGCCGCAACAAAAAACGCCTTTGTTTTCATGATTACTATCTCAACTTGCATATCATATCCGTGATTCTTTCTCCCCTGTTTCGCGATAATACAAAAACGAGCTGCCCTTCTTTGAACTTTTTCGATGTTCTCCGTCAGTCCCATATGGTAGGGATCCCATACTGCACGGCAGTATTCAGCAGAGGATGGACAAGCCTAGTGTAGACAGTGTTCTGCCAATAAAATGCAATCTTAGGTTTGCCTTCCCCACATTATCTATGTTATCGTTCCAATTTAAGCTGTTCCTAACTGAAATTCCTACGTAACTAACAGGTTCCTTTTGGTACTCATGTGGATGACATACTTTTCATTATTTAGGATCAATTACCACTTTTAGCGCAATATGGATATATTGTCTAAATCATTTTGCAATTAGTTTTGAGATTCTGATGACTTACTACACGGTAAATGACAGCATCATCTGCAAACAATCTAAGATGGCTGTTGAGACTGTCTCTTAAAACGTTTATATAGATTAGGAACAGCAGAGGGCCTATTACACTTCCTTGGGAAACGCCATATATAACTTCTGTTTTACTCGATGACTTTTCCATCAGATACTACGAACTGTGAGCTTTCCGAGAGGAAATCACGAATCCAGTCGCATAAAAAGGCGACATTCAAGAGCCTACTGGTGAGGTCATCTGTCGATAGCGCTCACTACTTAGTGAGAATAAATATTTAGTTGTGTTTCACAAGAACGATATTTCCTGAATTTGTGCTGATTGTGTCAACGGATCGTTTTCCTCGAGATAATTCATAATATTTGAATACAATATGTGTTCCACGATCCTACTGCAAATCGACATCTGTGAAATGCGTCTATAATTCATCGGATTACTCTTACTTCCTTTCTTGAGTATTGGTGTGAACTGTGCAACTTACCAGTGTTTTGGTACGGATCTTTCATCGGACGAGAGGATGTACGGGGAATCGCAAAATAATGTTAACACCTGTACTTACTCGGAAATGGTTTATTAATAAGGAGTTGGGCCCCCATTTACCCGTAATACAGCTGCGATTCTTCTTGCAATACTGACATATTACGATTGTATAGTCTCCAGTGGAATGTTATGCCACTCTTCGATCAGAACCTCTTCTACCTCCTTTAGTGACGAGGGAGGCGGAAATCTGCTCCAGAGTATGCGCTCCAATATCGCTCACAATGGTTCGATAATGTTCAAGTCCGGGGAATGTGCTGGCCAGGGAACACGCTGCAGTTCAGTTGCATGCTCCTCATACCGTGATTGTACTGTCTTTCTGAGTGGGTGCACTATCGTCCTGAAATATGGCATCATTGTTGGGGAACAACGTTTGAATCATGGGGTGCACCTGATCATCTAAAATGCTCACATAATCGCTGACTGTAACACGGCCTTTGAGAGTAATGATGGGACCAGCAGAATACCATAATATGCCTGCCCACACCATCACACTTCCACCTCCATGCTTAACCGTTCGAATCAAGCAATCAGGGCTGTAGGCTTCTCCAGACGTAAACCCGGCCAGATGTTGGAAATAACAAAAACGTTGACTCGTCGGACCATATGACGTGTTTCCACGGATAAGCCGTCCAGCATTTCTGCTCCTTACACCATGTTTTACGCTTCTTTTCGTTGGTTTTCGTCATTAATTGTTTCGGTTTAGCAGCTCGTACGTGAATATTCGTTTTATGAAGTTCTCGGCGGACAGTGTCGATAGATACGGGGTCCCAAAATGGCTATTGAGCTCTGCAGTCACTTTAGCGGCCGTATTTTTGTGTTATTCTGACACAATTCGTGTTAGCATACGACAATCTCTTTGATTTAGTTGTGATTTTCGCCCACTGTTACGTTTACACGGTGATGTCTTTCCATGCTTTGTGCAGGCTGTCACGACTGTGGAAACAGTTGCTCTTGAAACATTCAATAAGTTGGCTGTCTTGGTTACTGATGCTCCCGCTAATCGGGCCCCCACAATCTGCTCCCTTTGGAAGCCCGTTAGGTCTTTCATTGCACGTCGACCTCGGCCTCTGAATGCAAATCCGAAGTGTGCATATTCGTAAACAACCTGCACTGATGCCCAGTCCGTACTGAACACGCAGTCCCGCGCGACACTTGCCTTACCTGCGTTGTTGACCGTCAAACACAACCATCCCATTACTACCACTGTTCACATTATTTTGCCTATCCCCTATATATGCTTGGTAAGTACGGAGCTGTTATATCAGCATACTCTGAAAGGAATCTAAATGGTATAAAATATACAAGCATATGTCATAATGGCCACGGTAATCGCATATCCTGACCAACTGATATAATTGCTCGAACGGTCAGGTGTTGAATTTCGAAATGCAGCATGCATAGAATGTAATTCACCTCTCTCTCCTTTGCTTTCCCTGTCCGGAGAGAAGACTAGAATGGACTACAAAATTCGATACTTACGTGCTGAAGAGACCCTCTGTTCCCCTCCGAAGAACAACATGGGAGATATCTGGCAGCTTCGCCAAGCACAAACTTAACTTAGTCGGACAATACTTGCAATATCATAGGAGACTACGGTAATGTACATATTATTGTGACAAGCCAAAAACCTTTTACTGAATGCTGGAATACACTTCAAAGTGACACAGCTGCACCACTCTACTTTTTTGCACACTGTGAGTAAACAACAGTCGGAACGTTCTATCACCGTTCAGTTCGTTAACGACAGAAACGCGCTCATTGGTCACGAATCCATTCGAGAACCGCTGCATGAACGTTCTCATCGTCGGAAAATCTGCGATTGGTGCGATTCAGTTCCTCGACTGCCTGGACATTGTCGTTAGTGGTCGATGTTGTTGGCTTTCCTTCCCGATCAGCACCATCCACGTCTGTAGGGCGTTGGTCAAATTCTTTGCACTATTTCTCTACGGCTGGACGCGACACTGCATTTGACCTACATACCGCCAGAATTTCAAGGTGAATTTGGGTGTAATTTAGATGTTTTGCTACATAGAATTGCATTACAACTCTGGAGTTTTTTCAGTTGCTGCACCATTTCACTCCCCCACTATGATGCACCACTTATCTGTACCGCAGCAGAACTTCGTAGTAAACGCGGAACACAGTCTCTTGTGACAATGCGCCACTCTTACTGTGCAGTGCTCTTAACGTGGGACGACATATGTAACTTACTTTTTGAAGTTCTCTCGTGTCATCATACAGCCCACCTCCTGAAGCAATCACGACTGATTTCAAGAAAGAAACAGTTCCGTATTCGTCTGAGTGACTATAGCAACCAGACAAAATCCTATTCAGGATATTTGGGCCGCGACTGCAACCGCACTGTCCTGATTATCGGTCGTGCGTGTCTTCCCACTCAGTACGAATAGTTACGAACACAGATACATAAGTCATTGACCAATTCATACAGCATAACAGGTGTTTACATATGGGTCCTAAAACTATTAAAATACTACACTGAATGAAAAGTCCAAAAGTCCGTTGTATTTATTTAAGTCGGTTAGTGACTCACACAACCGGTTTTGCATCTTCTGATATATATAATGGTATGTCACACGGTATAGGGAGTCATTACAGAATGTCGCAGAGTAACAGTTGCCGTGACTAGGAAAAGTTCTCAGCATTATTCAATTGATAAAAACCATCATAAATGATAAATGTCAAGCCTGTGTTAAAATACCGAATTGTCATCACTTTAACGATTAAAATATGTTCCTGTGGGTCTACGTCAAGCATGAGACGATGTCCCTTGTAAATGTTATTCAGGAAAATATTGGGTCCGGAAGCTGGTACGCTTATGTGTGTGCGCGTGTCATAAACATAATAGTAATGTAGCACCTGACAACACAAGCTACGAAGTGTCACGCGTATTGCCGGAGCGTGTGCAGTTGCTGCCGTCCGGTACTGACACAGTTAACTCTCTGGCAACACCTCATAACTTCTGCTGTCAGCTTCTACGACTACTATTATGTTGGTGACAAACACACATAAGCTTGTCGGCTTCCGGACCCAATATTCTCTTGGATAACATTTACGAGGGGCATCGTTTGTTGCTTGACACAGGCTCATAGGAACATAGCTTAGTCGTTAAAGTGATGATCATCATTGATGATGGTTCTTACCAACTAAAGAAGGCTGAGAACTTTGCCTAGCCACGCCAACTGTTACTCTGCGACATTCTGTAAGAACTCCCCATACCATACGAAAATGGCTCTGAGCACTGTGGGACTTAACATCTGAGGTCATCAGTCCCCTAGACTTAGAACTACTTAAACCTAACTAACCTAAGGACATCAGACACATCAATGCCCGAGGCAGGATTCGAACCTGCGACCGTAGCAGCAGCGCAGTTCCGGACTGAAGCGCCAAGAACCGCTCGACCACAGCGGCCGGCCATACCATATGACATAGCGTTATATACACCAAAAGACGCAAGCGGTTGTGGGACTCTCTAATCGACTTAATAAATACAGCTACATCGGACGACTGGACGTTTCATTCAGTTTTATATTTCAATAGTTTTAACACCTATATGTAAACATCTTTTATGCTGTATGAATTACTCCATCACTTATGTATAATTACTGTAGCTGTGGCTGCCCTAGGTATAAAATTATCTGTACGAATACAGAAACACTGAGTTACATGATAAGAACTCAGGTTTTCTCGAGAAAATGTGTTACATGATAGTTGTGTGGTTTACACATGGTAGTGCGAAAGCTTTATGCAAGACTAACAAAAAAATTTCTTCATATATTTGTTGAAAACCCAGTTACTGGAAAGCCAAGAACAAAAGCATAATACAGACTCACCTATCAATCATGACGAGGAGGCCTAAATGATAGATACCAAGATAAATGAAAGTGGAATAAAGAAATCAACTAATACATTGTCAACAGAGAAAAGGCTACTAGGCTTGTTCATATTCCTGTACGATTCTCTAAAATAATTCGGAATAGCTCACTTTGCTTCTATTAGTAGTTTATCGTAACTCCCTGGAGCAATGAAGCATTCCAAGCGACTGGAATGACGCAGTTCACTTCAGTTTACAATGGTGTCAGACGGATGTGCTTAACTACAGACATATATTGCTGATGTCTCTCTGTTTTAAAATTAATGATAAGCGTTTTATGCTCACATATTGGGAGCTTTTTGGAGTACGAAAGAAGGCAGTAAAAATGCTGTGTTCGTTGATTACCGAAACGAATTCCAAGCAGCTACGCAAACTCGCCTAGTGAACAAAATAAAACATTACGGAATACTGTACGAGCTTTGTGATTGGAGTCAGGACTTCCTGGCTATCAGAACGTAATGCGCCGTTCTTAACGGGGCAAAAACAGTAGAGATAAAGATAACTTCCAGTGTACTGCGGTAAAGCGTTACACAGGGTGTCCGAAAGTTCACGTCACATACTTCTAGGGCTTGTAGAGGGGAAGGGGGGGGGGATGAGTACTTGATAGTTTGAAGAGGAACCCATGTTCGGAAACGTACCGTTTCCGTGCTACAGCCGTTTGAAACCATGTTAGCTAGATAAGTATGGAACGGGGCAGTCATGGTGGGGGATGGTTACGTCGGATCGGGTGCCGCCACGTGACATCTCTCCTATTACTCTGACCCAGTTAGAGCCTCATCCATGTGTCTATGAGTGTTAGAGAAAAATGGTTGACTACACGTTTGCAGAATGCATTTACATGGTACTTCTCAATGGCGACGCTCACGATAATGGAAGAGCTGCTTGTCGCCTTTATCATGATTGGTTGGCTGGCTGATTAGGGGGAGGGGACCAAACAGCGAGGTCATCGGCCCCATTGGATTAGGGCAGGGTGGGGAAGGAAGTCGGCCATACCCTTTGAAAGTAACCATCCCGCCATTTGTCTGAAGCGATTTAGAGAAATCACGGAAAACCTAAATCACGATGCCCGGACGCGGGTTTGAGTCGTCGTCCTCCCGAAAGCGTGTCCAATGTGCTAACCACTGCGCCACTTCGCTCGGTGCGTTTATCAAGACCGTTCTCCACAACGACCGACTTCATCGCATACCCTTTTCGCCACAATTACGCAACAGCTTCGAAAAAGGGTACCTTCACCGACAGTAGACGTGACTGGTGTTCAAAGGAGATGCCGCACATCCAAATTGTAAGAGGCAGTACTGCACCACGTTGAAGAGAACCCGTCAACGAGTACACGAGCAATTTCTTCAGCTATCAATGAGTGGAACTGTTAAACAAGAGATGCACTGGGTCACGCCTCATCAACTACTTGTAACATAGTTTCAAATGGTTGTAGTTCGGAAAAGGTACGTTTCCGGACTTGCGTTCCAATTCAAAATATTATCTACTCACTCCCCTCCACAAGTTCTAGAACTTTGTGACGGGAATAGCCGTTACAGGGGGAGGGGGGAGAGAGAGGGAGGGGGGGAGAGAGAGGGAGGGGGGGAGAGAGAGGGAGGGGGGGAGAGAGAGGGAGGGGGAGGGGGGAGGGGGGAGAGAGGGAGAGAGGGGGAGAGAGAGGGAGGGGGGAGAGGGAGGGAGAGAGGGGGGAAGGGGGGTCATTACATGATCGGGAAATTTCAACAAAGTCTGTTACAACACTCTGTCTACAAACCACATACTTGAGGTATTTGTGTACTATTGAAACCAATGCATTTCTCCATCTTATTTATTTTACTTCTTCCCTGACAAATGTCCTTTGATCTGACTATAGGCCAAGTAGAAGTGTTGAACAGTCACCCACTGAACAATGAGGTATGTGACTCCTACTGAAACATGCTAATAGATATGACAGTCAGGTGGTGAGCAAGACAAGGTGATGGGCCGGAGCACTGTATACCAGTCGCAATCAGAAGTCTAGCACTCAGCAGCTAGAGTGGGATAATGACGCTGTAGCACTACAGCTCACCACAAAGGTCACTCGTTTGTAACAGAAATCATTAAGTTAAAAAATCTTGAATGCACTTCGATGTGCAACTTTACTGGATATTAAAACAGTTCCTAATCCCAACCCTAATATTTCCTGACCACAATTATCTTAACAAAGATGTATGGTTAGTTTTAACACTGTTCTGCTCAACAACTGTAGGTCATTATGGTGGCTTGTGAAACTTTATTATTTCTCTCTCAGATTATTGTGTAAACACCAGCATTGGCAGTGATACAGTAAAGTTTCAAGTGCAATGTTTGATCAGCGACACGAGAACTGAAATGAAACTGCAAACTCTGAGAGGAAAATGATGATTGAATTTCTGCTAGTACTCAAAAACAAACAATTGGGCAGTGTCCCTCTTACCTTGCATAAACAACCCTTGGCACCAACTTGGGAAAGAGAAGTGAATGGGGCGAACTGTGTGCACTACTACATGCCTGGGTGCTTCAGCTATTACATGTAGTTCACTACCTACTATATTACACGCAACATTGGCTGTGGTAGACTATCTAACAATGAGAATGATCGCTTCCTATGTAACAGTATTACAAAAAAATGTCATGCTAAAGGCTGGGCTTGACACCTTAGTCCGATGGTTACCGAGCTTACAACTACGGCAATCAGGGTTCAATTCCATGTTCAAGGTAATCAATTAATCCCCAAAAACAGACGAATTAAATTTTTATTGTTATCATGGGGCTCATCTGAAAAATTCGCACTATTACACTGGAAGGAAAGAGAGACCAATTGTGCATTGTTCTCGCTCGGACACTGAACAAATTTTCAATAAAATATGCTTGCAAATTTCTAAATGTGTATCAAAACAATACCACTCAAGAAACATTAATTACATTGCTGAAAGGATCATGACAAGAGAAACACCCTTAAAAATTCATAAGCACTGGTATGTCAACACATGCCATTTACACAAAATGTTATTTTCTGACTGATTGAGGTGTCACAGCAAATTAATAATTAATCGACTTGTGATCGAGACCAAACTGGTCCACATCCCCGTCTATGTATGTAACACATCATTTTCCTAAATCAGAATTGGTTGTTCAAAGTCTTATTGTTACATCCCCACACTCTATTGAAACAGCATTACACCTACATTACAAACAAACCTAGGACAGTAAATCATAGAAGGGGTGAAAAGAAAGAAAAGGAAAAAAAAAAATTCATGTGTGTTAATTCCCACTCGTCCGAACTGTTTAGAACTTTCTACAACTCATCTCCTGCTCAAATTACAGTAGCTTCTCTATATACACTGACTATAATTTCATATGATTTTGTAACTTTAACTGAGACAGTACAGAATGAGAGGATGGCACGCGCCCACACACACACACACACACACACACACACACACACACACACACACAAAGGATTCTCATCAGTTCCATTGCAAAATTAAATACAAATTAGGCTCCCTTCTGTCATTAGAATTACATACAAATTAAGTTCTGAGACAATGTAGTGTATTCAGTATGGATCATTTATTTGCGAAAAGACTGTCATCTTACACGTCTTACTGTGTAAAGCTTCATTACAATACATGAGTGCAGGGTTTGGAGCCAAACTTTAAAAACAATTATCTTAGCTAACAATTTATGCCAAACTGATCAGACCAAGTACATAAAAAAGTAATCAAAACATGCCCGAAGCCTATCAGTTCACAATGGCGATTCTAAGTTTTAGCCTACTTTATGTGATTGTTTTTCTTTTTTCTTCAATCTAATGTGTCTTCTGAGAAAGCCTGCATTCAGACATACAACTGCGACATATCGTGTGATGTTAGTAATCACTTCTTTGTATTAGTTACTTCAACCAATGTATATACCTATATTTCCTATGCAAAGAGCTATTGCACTTGATGTCTGGTGCTGCTACCAATGAAACAAAAACTAAAATGGATATTTAGAGGATGTTACTTTCCTTTTTCAAAAAAAGGGGGGGAAGGGGGACAGATTTCAGATTAATTATTTTTTCAGTAAATATCCATACTCTGCATATTTACCTTTCGGCTTTCCTGAATGAAACATAATGAAGCAAGACAGTGTCGTTATGCAATTTTAGCTAACATTTTTTACTTACAGGGAACAAGTACACCCAGATAACATTGTCCATACACTGACCACAGAAACAGTAGGTTTTCGAATAGAGAGAAAACAAACACTGAGCTGCTGCTGATGGTTCTTTCAAAATACAAACAATGCAGAGATGGCAAGCAGTCATAAAAATACTTGTGCTACTACTAATAGTTATAAGTATGGAAAGGGGAGCAGGAGAGGGAGGGAGGGAGGGAGGGAGGGAGGGAGGGAGGGAGGGAGGGAGGGAGGGAGGGAGGGAGGGGGAGGGGGAGGGGGAGGGGGAGGGAGGGGGAGGGGGAGGGAGGGGGAGAGGGAGGGGGAGAGAGAGGGAGAGGGAGGGGGAGAGAGAGAGAGAGAGTGAGAGAGAGAGAGAGAGAGAGAGAGAATTAAAGACAGAAAAAAAAACTGTCTCCCATTGAAAGCTTCTCCTCTTTACCTCGTCTTTGATTCACAAGGGACTATTCTAGTGTGGTCAAGACCAACTGACGACTTCTTTTTGTACCTTACAGTCCATCTCTAACTACTACTGCTAGAGTAACTTTTAAATGACTACTTTATTTTAGTAGTTTGTGATCAGAAAAGTCTATTTATATATTTATACATCTGTGAACACAATGAGTCACTTGTAACTTGGAAATCATTTAAACATTACACTACAGGAATTAATGAAATCCAGATTAAAACATCACACTCTCTCTGTGTAACATGCCACATTTCAATCACCACTTTCTAGCTCACCCATATGAGCCTCAACCACTTACCCACTCAATAAAGTTGTGGGTTAAAGCCAACTACAAGCAGATGGACGGAAACACTTGGTTTTGCTGAAGATATTTTCTTTTGTTTTTAAGTTCTTAGAACCAAATGTTTTTCCTTAAAAGAGATGATGTAATGAGATTATCAGCAGTAAGTACTTCAATTACATTAACCAACAATAAGCAACATAAAGTGTACTTATAAATTTTTAAATATGAAAATTTAGTTTTCTCCTTATGACAGACTGAAACATATTCTCTGTTACAATAACTAGCGTGTGCAATCATGTTTACACGACATCCATCAATTTGTATAGTTGATCATTATAGCTAGACTTGTGAATGATCCAACCGCAGCTTTGAGCAGCATAGACCTATAATCACTTTTTTCCATCTAGCTTGCCAACACTGTGCTACTCAAGATGAGGAAAATGACATTGCTCAGATGAAGAAGATTTTATTTGGACTGACAATATCAGTAAACACTTGCAGGCATTCAGAGCTGGAGCTTTTACTCAAACTGAATTCAATATCAGTTTTTTTTCCAAAATAAAAAGAAATTCAGAAAATAGAATGATACACCATTCAAAACCCAGACAAGCAAACATAGTTTTGCAGTGCTTAAACTTCGAAGTTCCATAACTCATAAGTAGTAGACAAAGGTAACGTCCAAACAGAATTACTGTTATGCACTAAGTGCATCCATGTTACAGCATCTTCTACTTTATCCTTGAAGAAATACTGCTGCCAGAGAGTAAAAGAACTACCAGTATAATACTCCTAACCTCCTCCCCAACAAACACCTAGATATCTGGCATTTTCGAAATCTAGAATACTCTGAGATCAGCCTATACCATCAGTACCATATGAGCAGGACTGTGCTACAGTTCATTTCATTCCAAATAAAAAACTATACACAGAACATACAAATTGATCTCCCCATTTATCAGGAAAAAGAAAAGTAAATGATTATACAATCTGATGTTCCTTACAGAAGAAAGAAAGACTTGATGTCTACAGGAGATTTTAGGGGTAGTATAAAGGAGTAACAATATTAAATCTGAAAGTTACACAAATCAACAACATTTCACTGGGAGCTTGTGTGTGTATGCTTTGCTTCATATCAGTAATGCAGGCACAAGTCCATTAACTATGTAGTGAAAGACACATCTGATGTCACGCATTTGAGAAGAACCAAAAACTACTGTCAACACTGAGTTCTCTTACAGATCTAACACATCAATGGCAAATTTTTCTCATTCAGCATTCTAAGCATGTTATTACAACTGGTTACCTTTTGATGCACATAAAAATTCACAAACGGTTTTGAGAAATTCACATATGAAGCTCTCCTCACTTAATATTGCACCGATTTCCGATGAACAACATATCACTTTTTGTTTTTACTTTATTAATTTGGAGTTCCTTCACACATAATGAAATGTAAATATGAATATGATGTATGAAGTACCCAGACTACTATTAGAAACAGTTGCATTTTATGTTACAGGATTAAGAAATCCTGCTCACCTCAACATGAGTAATTTCTAAATAAATCTCATTTACTTAAATTCATCTAGCAAATACATATGAAACCCGTTCACTTTAATCTTACAGAGTTTTTGCAAATAAGTAAGTAGTTTATGTCAGTACTATAAGGATAGACTGCTATTCATCATACAGAGGATACACTGAGTTGCAGACAGGCACAACAAAACGATTGCTATACATCTGACATTTTGGCCAAAAGGTCTTCTTCTAAAGTTGAAAAACACACACACACACACACACACACACACACACACACACACAAAAACCACTATCTCTGGCTTTCATTCCATCCTGAACTTTACATCAGCTTAAACAGTTTATGTGAATTATAACTGAGAGAGAGAGGTTTTATTTGTGTGTGTGTGTGTGTGTGTGTGTGTGGAGCATTCTTTCACTCATTCGTGTTTGAAGCCTCTTCTCTGGATTCAGAACTAGAACACGAATCCCTCGTAGTTTCTTTTTTCTTCATGTGCTATTTCTGCTGTTACTTCATTTCAACAATACTTGCCTGTTCTTGTTGCTAACATTGAATCTACTTAACATGATGATGATGATGATGATGATGATGATGATAAGGAGGAGGAGATTAGTGTTTAACAACCCGTGGACACGAAGGTCATTAGAGATGGAGCACAAGCTCAGCTTAGGGAAGGAGGAAGAAGGAAAGCGGCCACGCCCTTTCGAAGGAACCGTCTCAGCCATTTGCCTTAAGCAATTTAGGAAATAATGGAAAACCCAAATCAGGATGGCTGGAAGCAAGTCTGAACCATCGTCGTCCTGAATGCGAGTACAATGTGCTAACCACTGTGCTACCCCACTTCATACTTAATACGAAAACAGCCCTAAATTAACTATGACGAAGTACCATTTTACAGATGTAAGTACAAAAGATTTTAGTGCCAATGAGCACCAGGAAATAAACACATTCTCTCTCTCTCTCTATAATAGAGGGAAACATTCCACGTGGGTTTACAAATGTCTGCTTGTGTGTGTGTGTGTGTGTGTGTGTGTGTGTGTGTGTGTGTGTGTGTGTACCTCTCCTTTTTTCCCCCTAAGGTAAGTCTTTCCGCTCCCGGGATTGGAATGACTCCTTACCCTCTCCCTTAAAACCCACATCCTTTCGTCTTTCCCTCTCCTTCCCTCTTTCCTGATGAAGCAACCGTTGGTTGGGAAAGCTTGAATTTTGTGTGTATGTTTGTGTGTCTATCAACCTGCCAGCGCTTTCGTTTGGTAAGTCACATCATCTTTGTTTATATCATCAAGACAAAAGGTAGCTTCCAATTACAGCAAAAACGGGATTTTTATTTCATTTATCATGGCAGGCTTCACATAATACCATACTGCATTAAGTTCCACTTTTACACAAAATGAAACATCTATTGACATCATAGTTTGCTGATGTACAATTAAAATAACCATGAGCAAAAACTGTTTGAGAAAAGCTATGACTGTTGTGTTAATATCACATGTTCCCTATGTTGTTCCCCTTATAGTCATACGTGATCATTAGACTACAGCAGAATTATTCACCATTCATCATTAGACAACAGAATTTTCCCTCACTACCAACTATTCTTAAGAAAGCTGTTTCCTCATGAAATATACAAACAGAAGAAAAATACAGAAGGTTGAAAATCAAATAAATTGAATTTTCTTCCACTAAGCTTTGTTTATTACAAGTTCGTTTTTGCTTATTAGACCATTAGCAAACATTCATTTTATACATTAAGTCACACTCATGAAGCCATCAATGGTCACACTGTGCTCATCACCTTCTATTCATAACAAACAGATAGAATGCTATGCTCCCGTCATCATACTATTAAAATTGTGTGTCTTTATCAACTGTTACATCTGCATTCATGAATTACATTGAAAAAGCAGATATCACAACAGAGATGAGACAGATATATCATGAACCAGTTTAACATATATATTTATGTTCATAAGTTGCATTACTATATTCTAGTTTTTATTCATGACTTAAATTCTCCGAACAGTCGTCCTATCCCCATAGACTACCAGGCATACCCTCTTACTGCATGTTAAGTATGCTGTGTGTTATATTGTGGCCCATTGATTGGCATTTCATTACTTTGACAAACACTAGGCCATTATCTTTGTGAGATGATCCATGGATGAATAAAGTTAAATAAAGAAATAAAATTGTATGGTGAACCTTTTCATATCATATCTCGTATTCAATCAGAAATTTGTTTCGGTACGCTAACATGTAAAATATATTATTTTTCCACTTTCCTGTAACATATGACATGAAAACCATGCAGTCTACATAGTTATAAAAATTGCTCATTCAAAACTTTTAGTGGCCAATAATGTTTCTATTGTGGGCTGCAATTGATTAAATTAATACTGACAGTTTTATTGTTTCACAATGACTAACCATCTTGATCAGTGATAACAGCAAATTCCACTGTGTATGTTGAAAATAAAAGTTAGCAAATAGTTTCAATGAATTAGAACATCTAGCTACAGGGTTATTTAATTCAGGATAGCAATTTTATGGGGCCATTATTTTACAAAGCTCAACAATAAACTAAGAATTACACGACACTCCTTATTCTCTGCCTGCTGTCAAGATACATACGAATAACTTTCAAGTTACTTTATTTTAGTTGTGCGAATACAGACATTGTTACATTGAGAAAAAAAATCAAAACGGATTTCAGTTCCTTGAAAGGAAATTTTGTTTAGCTGACGGTCATTGTTGACAAAAGATGAAAGTGTGAACTTGGGATGAAGGTTGTAGTTACAGATGGATCTGTAGGATATCTCAAGATCTGTGTTAGCTGGGGAGCTCAGCTGTGAGCTGGCAAAGCCATCTGAATTTCAGATCATGCTTGGTTATAATTACTGGCCAGATTAAGTAGCAATTTAGAAGACAGAGTTTTAGTGGTGATACACAAAGAATCACTGTATCAATAACATCAATGCCAAAAGGGGAGATGCTCCTCTTTATCCCCGCTACCTTAACAGACAGTGAAGTTCATGATGAAGACAACGTATGGGGAATACTGTTAACAGGTAAACATAGTGCTTCTGACAGAGATGCCGTCCAACACACACAGATTGATTTTTCAAAAAGTATTCACATATTTCCTTACTCCGTGCCTCCCAAAACAATGGTTGGCAGAAGAGGTTTCAGGTGTACCACTTTCTATGCTAGTAAACAGACTTTTCACGGCTCTTCAGAGCAGTCACAGTATTTAGAACCAGGTGCAAAAGCAAACTCGGTATTCACTTACATAAAAAACAAACTCCAGACAGCCTGGCAATGACACCAAACTAAGTTTTACTAAATATGACGCCCAAAAAAATGTACCTGTGCGTGATGTGTGTAAAATATATAAATAAAATAGTATCATATGACAAATTTATTCGTGGACTATCATCTCGCCGTTGTCAGTGACACACACAATATCTAAAATCACACTTTGTTGCTGTCACGCACTTCACACTTCATTGCCCCTAGATGGGCAGAAACAGCACTACAACAGCTTCCGAATATTAGACTGCTTCACTGCTGTAAGATGATTCACCAGCCTCAAATCCAGTCAGACTGTCAAGAGAAAACAGTGAAATATAGACAGGCTGCTAAAAAGATTTAAATGGTAGCTTTCTGCTGGAATTAAACGTCAGCTACAAGCTTTGATTTAAAACTTGGCAAGGCTGTGTATGTGGCTCAAATTATGTTCCTGGGAATTAACTTTCATAAAACACAGCACTTGATGACGGAAGGACACATATTGTCCGGGACAGCTACTTTTATGGCACGTGATGGTGACAATAACTATCGCCGCACTAGAAAATTTCCACATAAAACGAATTATGGGGTATCTATTGCATATCATGCAACCACAGTCAGCAGCATCAATTCTACAATGACTTTCCACCAGACACGGTCTATAATTCCTTGTCAGTGTCTGATTTTAAATCTTTTTTTATTTTCTCGTATCATAAAAATAACAAAATTTTGTGTTAATCCACACCTGGGAAAGACCATGACCTGTATGTAATAACATCGCAAAACTGTTGACGACTTGATATCTGGATTCGTTATGACCCAGTCGTAATTTTGTGTGGTTGCTAATTCCCATACACAAATAACAACATATGTTTACCTGGGGTTTCTGGAGATTCAACTTTCACACCCTTCCCATCCGCCATCTTAGCACCAATCACTGCATGGGCATCATTGTCTGTCGAAACATATGAGCATCAGGGGCTAGGATTACCCAAAGAATGTCTCTGGTCAAGCCGGCAGTCCACGTCAACTTGGTGTACGATTAGGTTGTAGCAGTGGCGTGATATCATAAAAAAGTAATATAAACCCAGTAATGACCGAAGTTGTGATTGTTTCTGGTGTCAGAACACCAATAGGTAAGTTCATGTGTCGTATTACTGAGCTACAAAACATGTTTAAATGAAATTCTAAGAGACAACTCATTTCTGTATTGATAGTTGTTTTGATAAGAAACAGGTGAAAATAATTATTTCCAGAAGTTTATAGGTCCAGACCCAGGAAGTATTTGAAGATGTTACGATTTTCCGTACATGTTGCCATTTTCCATATATAAGTTTGGAAGCTAAACCACCATCCACGCGAATTAGCAGACTCGCTTGAAATAATGTCCGTTCGATGCGCGTAACATTTTACTGATTTTATGGGAAATTAATCGTTTTGTGTAACCTGCAAGCGTATTATGTTGTTTGATGGAGTTTAAGGTGCATTTAATTCGTTATTACATTTTGCGTTAGAAAATTAAAACGCTGTTCGTTATTGATCCTCATCTATACTCTGCAAACATTGTATTTATGCGGAGGGTGCTTACAATTAAACCAAGTGTTTGGGTTCCTTCGTGGAATATTCGTCTATAGGGCTTGGGAATAGCGATTGATTCGGGCAGTTATTTTGTAGATTTCGCTATAATTAGTTTTAGCAGATTGGTTTGTACACATTATCTAGGAAAGTTCATAATTAAATCAATTAATTTATGACTGTATTAATAAATAAATGGGACTACACGTTCAACACAGTCAAAGTAAATAATAATGTTAAGGGGGCACTAAGTGAACATGCAGCAGTACAGAGTGGTGGGGAATACAGAAGCGTCCGATTCCAACCGTCTGCTGTGACCCTTGACGTGACCAATATGGCGGAAACGAACAATGCCAACGTTTCCAATATGGCGCCTATATAATCATTACGTACACGACAACAAACACCAAAATACATATAAAACCAGCGCACAACTCACTCTCGAAAAATATAATCGAAGTAACGGGGGACCAGTGCGGGAATAATGGGGTTTTTGGGTGGGGACAAACTAAATATAAACACATACAGAGACACACCACGATCCCAAACTACAAAAAACGACGACATAAAAACACCACAAAATTCCCAGCTTCCGCTAAACTTACAATATCGACAGGAATCGGCCACTTCCCTTCACCTACATAGCTCAATCGCAGTTGTCGATACCACAAGATAAAAACCAACTACTCCAGGAATTATAATCACGCCACAACTATCGATACCACAAAACCAACACCGAAAACAACAAAAATTGGTATCGAACACTTCCCTTTACCTATATAGGCCAATAGCAGCTCGCAATACCAACACACATAGCTACGACGATACATTGGAATCGGACACTTCCCTTAACCTATATAGGTCAACAGCAATTCACAATACCAAAACCCACATAGCTATCACAACAAATTGCAATCGGTCACTTCCCATGACCTATGCAGCTCAAACACAACTGACGGTTCCAAAAAAATTGACATAGTGTATTTCCCCCAAGGTACATAAATCAACCAAAAGTGCCGATACCAAATCATCAACCACCAACACATGCAGTAAATAACACCGACCCAACAACACACAAAAACCCCACCAAACATCATAACACGTGAACTGTAGACCCAAAAACACGACTACTTACCATAAAAAAAGTTCCAGCACTACACACTGATCCCCAACTAGCATATTCTGCTAGCATACGCCGCATTTTACTGTCTCTGTCACAAGCCCAAAAAGTTGCAGAAACTTAATGACAGACATGTCGTCCCCTATTTCAGCCTACAGATGCGCACTATTAAACTTAGAAGTCATATCCATACCTAACAAAAGAAGCCACAAATTGAATTAAACGACTTACCACATGACAAACAGCAAACCAATAGCATCAAACGACACCACAATAACATAAACAGAACGGAAACTTAATTCTTAACTCTAAGCCATCTGGCCATCTAAGATCAACGCCATCTGGTGCCAAGTTAAAGTAATACGGTTCTCGAGTCTGCTGCCTCCAGTGTAGTATGTGGCATCTCAAAGTAGGCCCTAATGTCTTTCGAATATGCTTAACAGCAGATGCACAAGAGACAACATTTTTCTTGTATTGCTCACTTGGATTAGCTATCCTAAGCATATTGTTAAGTACTTATACTCAATGTGTACTTTCATTACTTATGTTAGATTGGTCTTGTAGTATTCATATCTAAGTTTTTCTAATTTCGTCATTTGTGTTAATTTTGGCCACAGTTACGTGATGATGATTACTAGAAATACGTCATAAATAAAATATTTAGCAACCAAGACATTACCAAGGAATTACTACATGCCAGGAAATTTTCTTGTTACTAATGCCTTCAAACAAATAAAACAATATTAGAGATTTGATCTAGGATGCAAATGTAATTGAAATGGTAGCTTATACATAAAAAAAAAAGCTTGTCATGACACATTTGTTGGCTTTACCAACTTGCAACAAAACTTGTCACCTGACAACCTAACTTAGACCTTGTACTATGCTGCAGTTCAGTCGGTTGGTTGGTTGATTCGGGGAGGGGCCAGTGAGGTCATCGGTCCCATCGGATTAAGGAAGGATGGAGAAGGAAAGTGGCCATGCCCTTTCAAAGGAACCATCCTGGCATTTGCGTGAAGCGATTAAGGGAAATGATGGAAAACCTAAACCTGGATGACCGGACACAGCTTTGAACCATCATCCTCCCAAATGCGAGTCCAATGTGCTACCACTGCGCCAGCTCGCTTGGTCAGTCTGTTGCCAAGCCTCTTAAAAACATCTAGTAGGCTTATACAACACAGTCTTTGTAAACAATACACTCCAAGCCATCACCCACAAGAAATAAACATGTTACAAAGAAAGTATATGACTTACATTTACAAGTGACACACACAAAGAGATCCCAGACAACATCTATGTAACATGTCATCACACTTCAAAGAATATACCAATGGCTTGTGTTATTCATTAGACCTTAATGTTGTAGACATGGAAGATACATGGAGACACTAGAAGATTTCGGACATATTAAATAATGGTAAGACAGAGATTTCAAAAGCATATTTTAAACTGCAAGCCATTTTCATGGGCAGATGTGGACTTTGATTATAAATTATGGCTGATGAACAGCAGATTAAAACTGAAGAAATTGCAAAAAGTAGGTATTTAGGGAAGTGGTACTTGGACAAATTGAAAGAACCATGGCTTATTCAGTGTTTCAAAAGAAGCATTAGGCAATGATTGACTGAAACAGAGGTTAGATGACATGTGGAGTTGCAGACAAGCACAATGAAAAGACACTTACACTTACAGCTTTCAGCCAAAGCCTTCTTCAGAAACACACACTCACATTCATTCATTCATACAAGCAAGCACACCTCACACACGACTGCCTTCTCCGGCAGCTTGGATTCCATTTTTTGTTCGTAACTATAATATTGAAGTATTTAGCTGAATCAACAACCTTTGAATTTGTGAGATTTGTTTTGTAAATGAAATAGAACAGACTCCTCTTAGTACTTGTGTGGAGGATCTCACTCTTATTATTATTTATACTTAATTACTGCTTTTTTGGGCCACGCAGGTACATTTTCTGAATCACTTCCCAATTGAATTGGAGCATCTGATGTCTTTACTAGATGGTAAATTATAGCATCATCCACAAACAATCTTAAAAGGGCTGCTCAAAAATCTCCTAAATTGTTTATATAGATTAGGAGCAGCAGAGGGCCTATAACATGACTTGGGAAATGCCAGACATCAGTTCCACTTCCACTTCACTTGATGATTATCCATTAGTTACTGACTATTTGTCAGTTACTACAAACTGTGACCATCCTGAGAGGAAATGACGAATCCAGTTGCACAACTGCGATGATACTCCTTAGGGACAAAATTTGATGAGCAGCCACTTGTGAGGGACAGTGTCAAAAGCCTTCAGGAAATTTAGAAATGTGGCATCAGTCCGATTCGAGATCCTCTGTTAGTAGCACTCATTACTTCATATGAATAAAGAACCAGTTGTGTTTCATCAGAATGGTGCTTTCCAAATCCATGCTGCCTGCCTGTTAATAGATCATTTTCTTTTCAGTATTTTGTATGCAATATATGTTCCAAAATCCTTCTGCAAATTGATGTCACTGATACGGATCTGTAAGTCATCAGATTGCTCCTATTTCCTTTCTTGAGTGTTGGTCTAATCTGTGCAACTTTCCAGTCTTTACATATGGATCTTTCATCAAGTGAGTGGTTGTATGTGACTGCTAAGTATGAAGCTCAGAGTGAAGCTATTATATCAGTATATTCTGAAAGGAACCAAGTAGTCGCTCTATAGTCTGGACCAGAAGACTTGCCTTTATTAAGTGATTTACGCTACTTCACTGCATGGAGGGTATTTACTTCTAAATTACTCATATTGGCAACTATTCTTGATTCAAATTCTGGAATGTATACTGCATCATATTTGGTGCAGAAATTTCAAAAAAGCATGTCTAGTATCTCCACTTTAGTGCCACTGAAGTCTGTAACATTACCATTGTTGTTGCACAGTTCAGGTTATTGAGTAGCTTTCCACTAATGTACTTTGTGTGGGACCAGAATCACTTTGGATTTTCTGCCAGATTTCAAGACACAGTTTCATTGTGGAAACTATTAAAAGCAACTCACATTGAAGTCCACAATAAATTTCAAGCTTCTGTGACATTGTCAGTATTGGGGATTTTGCATTCTTTTAAATATGGTGTGCTTTCATTGTTGCTTCTGCGACAGTGTTCTGATCTGTTTTGTGTAGAATGGGGAATCTGTTCAGTTTCTTCTTAGTTTCCTTAATTTGAACCTCTCAGTTGTCATCAGTACTATTTCTTTACATTTAAGCTACATCTGGTCTAAAAAACAAATTTGTATCTGCATTTTTCACTAAATATATTTTACATTTATCTTTGGTGGTTTTGGAAGTTTTGGTATTCGGTCTTGCTACATTGGCCTTGTGGTAACTAGTCCCTGTATCTGTCATAATGCTCCCTGTTTGCTCAGGATTATTTGATGTCAAGTGGTCTAGTATGTCATTGCAACCATTTACACTCTATCCAGGCTCCTTAACTAATTGTACAAAATAATTTTCAGAGAGAGAATTTTGGCTAGTACAATTTTGGATGATGTATTGTGCCTATGTACATATATTTTTGCCAACATATCAAAGGTAGACTGAAGTCACCATCAACTGTAATTATATGCCAGAGGTTGAAAATACCATTAGAACTGTAAGATTCTTTTATTTAGAACGTGCCTGGTTTCAGGAACTTAAATGCCCATCTTCATGTGTTATGCTGAAAATAGCACAAGGTTGGATATGATAATAGTTTTTACACACAGCAATACACACAAAAAATGCTGTGTAGCGGTAGACGAGTACAGGACATGGTGTATTACCGGTGAGTACAGAGCATGGAGTAGCATACACAAACTGATTACCAGTTTCCCTCATTGGCAGCTATATCCCTAAGGTGCTGCATCATGCACCCAACATTTGAGCTTCCAACAACCAATAATCCTACCCTCTGTGAATCCTCAGAACTTGCAGGCTGAGTAGGTTTCACTGAAACAGGGAAAACTACAGCTGGCTCAGGATATTTATCAGCTACAACTGGCACCTGAAACCTATTTGTCAGGCAAACTGGGGATACCTTTCAACTGGTCCCGCAGAAAGTCTTTAACCAGCCCCAACACTCTGACGCAACCTTCCCACTTCAGCACGAGTGAGGGGTCAGCCTCAGAGTGGACAGTAACCGGCCAGCCGCAGTAGTGGACCAATAGGTGGAAGTCCAATGGCAACACCCTCCGCTGCATGACTGAAGCCAGAACCACGTGTAGCTGTGAGTGAAGAGTCACCAACTTGGCTTGCATCTGAACACAGTATTCACAGCCCCTATCGACACTCAGGACACAAATACACAAAAAAATTTAAGATGAAACTACACAAGCACACAGACAAAGTTAAATAAGTAACTCAGTTCTCCTTTGAAGTTTATATTGCAATGAACACATAATGAACTACTCTCCCATTGATGCTTGTATGGAGGTTGCCTCATGACTGAGCTGTCTACACCTTACACTGGCGGTCTGAAACAAAACAAAAGACAGCAGCGGGACAGGCAGTGTAAATTCACGTTACCCTGTTACCAAAACGCAAGACTATTCTTCGTAAATCACTACATACAACAACTTATGCAGAAACCATGCAGCAGTGATAAGAACTGGACATAACAAGGAAGCATTAACTGAGCAGCAAGTGAGACAGGGTTATAGCTCATCCCTGCTGTTGTTCTCTCTGTACAATTAGCTTACTTTGATGGAAACCAAGGAGAAATTTGGGAAGAGAAGTAAAGTTCAAGTGGATTTAGGGTGCCAGTAGCTGTGCAGAGGTGAAGAGACTTCCTCAGCATAGACTAGTATAGGGAGCTACATATGACATATTTTGAATATCATAACATCTTTAAGACCAAATTTTGTAGGAGCACGAAAAGATGTAGTTTTGGCCCATTTGCTGTGTGCTCATCACATATTAGAGAATTCTTACGCCAACTCTCATCAGCAAACATAATTGGTTGTAAGTTAATGGAATATTTAAAAAAAAAAAAAAAAAAAAGAATTAATCTTGGCCTTGTGGTCTTACAAAATCATTTGACTCAGACTCCCTGATGGCTCTTTGTAGTTGAACTGACTGACTCCTGCAAGGTGTTTCCAGCAGCCCCCATCCCCCACACTTCACCCCGCATGCACATCATAATGTGAACAGTACTTGTTCTTACTTGCAAAAGACAGAAAGAAAACAAGAAAACACGCACAAATGTAAATAAAAAATAAGGCCAAAATATTGTAGGTAGATATCAGCATATCATCCTTGACATGTCTTACACAATGGCCACAGTTTGTATCTTTCTTCCTATTTAATAATAGACATAAACTAGATTCAAAAATACTTTGCAAGATTATCAGTATCACATGACAATCAAGAGTGACAGTGGGTAGCCTCACAGAATACTGTAGAGATGCACTTGGTAGTATTTCAAGCAATTAAGAGTATTCAAGAATGTGACATGCTGCTCTTGAGTGTTATGAATATGTGATGCAGTGATTTTTTGAGCAATGATAATGGAATACATGCATCAGGAAATCTTTGGGAGATACTGACAACCTAATGGATGAGACCATTATTCACATAGTTCTTGGATTTGTCACTGAACACAACTTGACTACATTCCGCCTGTGGCAATATCATTCACTTACCATATAAGTCCTGAAAAACTTTTCACTATTGACAAAACAATAAAAGTTAAAATAATATATGTTAAGTAGATATTTGATTCTATAGTGATATAGTGGTTGATGTCATAGTGTGCACAAATAAATAGAGATTTTTCAGTGTGGTGGATTGTGATGACCTGATCCAGGGAAACTGCAGTTCAGTATCCACAATTATAATGTGATGACATCTAGCAGCTTAGAATCTATTCTTCACAGTATCACTTCTTTGCAAAGATCATACTGTATTCTTTTGTAAGCCAGAAGTTTAATAATTCTGTAAAAGTTATCATGGTAGCTGCCACTACATTCCTCCTCAACTTAAAACCATTTACAGTACAATTATTGGACTCGTAAAGTAGTGGTTGCCTTTGTTGTAGATAATGTCATTTAGTGTCAGTTCAGTTTTTATGCAGTTGTGGAAACAGCACAAAAATTAATTTGCAAATGGTGTTTATGTATGTAATTTCAGGATCACTTGGTGGTTGTTTTTCAACCCTTAGAGCTGATGAGCTGGGCACGATAGTAATTAAGGAAGCTTTGGAGAGAGCAGAAATTGATCCCGCTAATACACCTGGAATATGTGAAGTCATTATGGGGCAGGTGAGCATGTATGCACATAGGATGCTGTGTGTGTGTGTGTGTGTGTGTGTGTGTGTGTGTGTGTGTGTGTGTGTGTGTGTGTGTGTGTTATAGCATAGGAATAATGAGGAATGCTATTAGTGAGGGCTATATCAACTTCTTTCAGGACAAGAAGGAATAACCACTACCTGAAGAAAGGAATGTTTTTGTACTAAGAAATTTCAGTTTATACAAGACTTGTTGCTACACCAGTGATGCATGTGTTGAACCCCACGATAATAGTGGTGGGGATGGGGGAGATGTGCTAATTTAGGTCTGGTAGTAGATTAGAGAACCATCTGCAATCTGCAGAACTAAAGTATAATAATGCAAAGTGATAGTATCCTAGCAAATATGGCTTTTTATGAGTTTAAGATTTCGCAACAAATACACCAGTTAGTGTCTCTTTCAGTAAAACATTTCTTCCATTGAATTTACTGAAATGTTTACATCACTAACATCTGTATGTTGGTTGGTAATAGCTTGAAACTGAGAGAGTAATCCACCTCTCACTTTTAAGACTCCCTTCATCAAAGTCAGGGCTAGAAGGTACAGTTCAGCGTTGTGTCTCCTTAGGTTTTCCCGGCATTATTGATAAGACACAGACTGGTGTTAATGCCACACAAGAAAGCTTTGTCCAAATGAATCCTTAATTTCAGTAATAAGTGGTTAAGTTTGCAGACAAATGATGTATATGTTGACCCACAGTGCTCTCTTGTGTGTGGCTGGAAACACTATTGTTTGTTACATCATGTTTGGTCAATGAACAGCTGTCAAAAGAATTGTAAGTGGGAAAGCAAGTGCAACTGTATATCATTAATATCAAGTGGTTTAGTATGTGTGTGTTCTCGTACTGCGAAATTTCAGTTTGTACAAGACATCATGCTACACCAGTGATACATGTGTTAAACCAGGAGATAAAAGGTGATTGTATAAATAGTGCGTTGGTAAAAGAATATTCAGTGTGCCAGTAGTACAGCATGACTGCGATATTCTCCACATGGCTGTAACAGACCATAAAGAAGTTTGACAATATAATGAAAAGGATAGGCTGCTACTCACCATGTAGTGGAGATGTTGAGTCGACACACACACACACACACACACACACACACAGACAGAGAGAGAGAGAGAGAGAGAGAGAGAGAGAGAGAGAGAGATGAGATGTGTGTATGAGTTTTGCTTGTGGGAATGTGTGTGTGTTGTCTAATTCAGAAGGATGCCTTTTGGCCGAAAGCTTACTTGTTTAGCAGTCTTTTTGTTGTGCCTGTCTGCGACATTTCATCTCCAATGACGGTGAGTAGCAGTCTATCCATTTGATTATATTGTCATTATTTCATCCTGGATTTTCCATTATTGAACCATAAAATTTTATCCACAGTGTGCTCAACACTGGAGCCCTGTAACATGTGGACCAGACAACATACATAAGCCAATGCTGATTGCTGGAGCATGGAATGGGTACACACTTGTCATCGTGCTGACTACCATAGTCCAGACTTCACCAGTGCCTCCATCTGAAATGCACACCTGAGTACCGACGCATGCTGTGTGGCCAAGTGTAATCTTTTGGAATGAGTCCCACTTCAACTTGCTCTACAGTAATGGTTTTATACACATTAAATTCTATCATGGTGACTGCAGTTTGGCAACCTGTTTGAGCAACACCTGTCATGTGTAATGGCGTGAGGTGCCATTCAGTGTGCAACAATTATGCTCCAATTTATTCAGAGCAATATGAACAGCAACTGCTATGTCAGAGTGGTTTTAGAGTCCGTGGCACTGCCTCTCTTGTAGGCTGTATCACATGCCATACATCAGCAGCATAATTCTCATTGAATATAATATGAAATGTTCAAACCCGTTTTGGAGTACGGGTGAAACCATTGCTTCTCTAGCCTGCATGTTTGCCTGACATGTTGCCTGTGTAACATACGAAAAGCTGAACCATAAGGTGTTCCATGTGCCAATGTGGTGGATAATTGTTGAGTTGAAAATGTTAGTGGGCAACCCATGGTGCACAATACTGCTCCTAAGTTGAATTAGGCTAACTCAGCTGTGCAGAACTCCATCTGACTGTACTTTTATACCCCTATTTACTCATGGGAATGAAGTGGCTGATATCAATTTCTACAAAACACTTCAAACACCTCCCGTGCACAGCTGGACACAACTGACATAAAATCCAACAAACATGTTTGGCCAGGCAGTCAGCCAGAGGGTTACTTTTCTAGAAAGGCAGAAAACAACAGTAGCAGAACACATGTAGTTTCCCAGAATGTTTTTTTAATTATGAAATATCAAGAAAGTACATCTGGAAAATTATCAACTGTCTACATACAGAAAGAACTGTATAGTATTGTAAAAATTCCATCAGAAGACCTAGAAATGAGACTTACTATAAAAGCCTTCACCTTCTGTTGGGCCTCAATGCTTTTGGAAGCTAACTGCCCTAGTCACTATCAGATGGTGATGGAGTTACACAGCATACCAAAATACTGCAAATGTGATGTGATGCCCAAAGACACTCTGTATCTTGATACAGATGAACTTAAAAAATAATGGTGTCAGGTGTAACACTGATGGTACAAATATTAAGAGCTTTTAAAGTCAGCAGATTTTGTTTTTATGTTCAAACCACTGGTTCAACCAGAAATTTTTATGCTACATACCAAACTACTGAGACATTTTAACAGCCAAGATTTTGGCTAAGCCACACTGGTGTGTAATGGCCAAGCATGATGTGGTGTTCATCTCCAACACACTGTATCAGCTACACTGATAACACCCCAGTTAAGTTACAGAGTACATGAGAGTAAAATGCAAGAATTTAAAATGCCTAATATATTCTCTAATTTGAAGGGCAAAAGGTGTGCAAGGCATTATAACATCTGTCCTATGCAGCCTTGCATGAATGGTCTAAAATTCGTGCAGGAAGTTACTGTCTCTAGATAAACACTTGTAACAGTAATTCTAGCCAGAAAGGTGGACCTATTTAGGAGACTTTGCTCTTCTATAGTCAGTTCCCAGTTATTGCAGAAAAAAGTGCATTTTAGTTGTACAACTATGGAGACAGAGACAGAAAAAACCAGGATGTGTATAGCAAATTGATAATTAAATAACCTCCTAATAAAGCAAACATTCTGTGGAAAATGTAAAAGCAAAGGAAAGAATGGCCCAACGTTGATTTTGACTAACGGATCAGATGATGACTATACAACTCAGGGTATGGAAGTTGCTGTCTCCCTAAGAGAATTAGCAAGTCCATCAGCTGTCTTCCCCACCCACAGATTGCACAAATACATTGGTTCCCATTCTTCAATGGAACATCAGTGGGTTCAGAATGAATCTGACTGTACTGAAATTCATGTCACATGGGATACACTTGTCTCAAAGAGGTGGCAATGGTATGCATCCATCACAGTCTTCATTACCAACTAGTGAGAGCAACAAAGAATGTGGAGGATGCATACCATAGGACACATGGCTTAGGCCCAAAACTAGCTGGATACAGTATGTTGCATCACCAGGGCTGTTACAACAGAGCTAACATTAAAGACAGTTGACTTTTGATATCAGATAAGACAAATACAAATGGTCCAATATTTCACAGTGTGCCAGGACTGATTTTATTCTTTTTTACTCATGTTATGTAAGTTTTTAACATTCTCGTATTAGCTTTGCCTGATGATTGGTGCATGATACCTTAGAATTGGTTATGTGGATAATAATGTGATTAATATTATTCAGCATTATGTTTGAAGCTGACAAATAGCATTCAAGAAGTCTCTGTGCATACTGTGGTGTACAGATAAGTATATTTTTGGTTTCCATTGTTTGAGTGATGTTACTATATTGATATACAATGTTAGGCTCTAGAGTGAAACTTTTATTAAGCATATACTCCGATCCAAAGAAAAACTTCGTGACAGATTAAATCTTTATGCCAAAACACACTACAAACCTAGACCTTTCCTTTCTGCAAGCAGTGCCTATGGTCTTTCACTAGGTTCTGTAAAATTTTCTGAAGTTTTGGTATTGGAATGTTCCATTGTGATTTATTACATTGTTTGACTAGTCTTTTTACTTTACATTTGTTGATACAATTGTGGCAAGTGATATTCCCCCGTTCGGCAGGAAGCAAAGAACTACACTACGCACTTCCATCTTTCTTGTCATAGTAGTCCCTGCAAGGTGGACATTCCTGCTTTATTTATTTACTTCTCCATAACCTTTCCATTAACTCTTTCTCTTTTCTATTCTTCACTGGTCAGTTTTTCTTGGTATATTGTGTTGTGCAAAACAGTTTAAGGCACCCATGTTGCTAAAACTATTTTAGGTGTTCCTAAAGGTAATTACACAAATGTAGTGGCACATCAAAGGTTTTTCTCTTGTGGGTTCTTTTCCATGATGAAAATTTCCATCTCAGTCCATAACAGGAGGGTTATTATTTAAAAAATTGTACGCCACTTTCTCTACATGTGGGCTGTGTGGCCTTTTTGATACAATATTTTTGGTGTTCTTCATATTAGAAATAATAATAATAATTTGTCAAGCCACATATTATTCCATCTGGTTGTCACTGGATAACGTTCACATCATACTATTACAGTTACTTGGTAAGGAACTTCTTTAAATTCTAACAAATACTCAAATGGAAATTTTGTTAGGAATGCCATTCATCAGTAAATCACACAACTACAAACTGTCAATCATAGCATGTAGGCTTTCACGGTCGGCGTCTTCAGTAATTAAAACTTCCGGGCTAAGAGGCCGTGGTGAAGTATTTCTACTATTGGACCACGGCCTCTTAGCCCGGAAGTTTTAATTACTCCAAACTGTCAATTATGTTTACAGATTCATTTACCTTTCTTTGTAGTTACAGAATTTATGCTACGAGCTAAATTATGATGGTTTTTACTATTATTTTTAGGTATAGTTTTAGTCTCTATTCAAAAGATTTTTGTTCTAGGTGCTAACTGCTGGGCAAGGTCAAAATCCGGCCCGTCAAGCAGCAATACGTGCTGGATTGTCGTACACAGTTCCAGCATACTCTGTCAATATGGTGTGTGGTTCTGGAATAAGGTAGGTGATGTTTTAAAGGCAGTTCTACCATTCTCTGGCTTACGTTATCTTTTCCTTCATTTCTCCTAATTTGCCATAGGGCTGTTGTTGATGGATACCTGAGTATCAGAAATGGTGATGCACAACTTGCAGTATGTGGTGGACAGGAATCAATGAGCTTAACTCCTCATGTTACTAATATGAGGAAAGGATTAAAGATGGGTGATACATCTTTGCGTGACACCCTATTGTGTGATGGTCTGACTGATGCTTTTTATAATGTACATATGGGAGAAACTGGTAAGTTTCATTTTGGTTGGTGGATGATTGGAGATAATTCTTCTGGGTTCTGGTGCTGACAGTACTGGGAAGAGTTTCTGTGTTGGTTGTAATATTTTCCAACATTAACATGTGAGGCAGTTTGCAATTAACACTCTGTGGGTGACACTTCAAACTATGATGGAAAACTAACTCATATAATTTGCTCATCCTTTGTGACAAGCTTTGACAAAATTGTAGATCAAATTTCTTTTCTTATTCCTTCCGTAGCACTGGGCATCAGCTGTGAAATATTTTGTTATGGAGAATAATGGAAATTCTCTTACTTTTTTCTTCCTCTCTGCTATATTTATTGTTTTTATTTACTATCATTCTGGAAGCAACCATGGCATCATCTCCAGCCACTTTAGCTCTGTGGTCAGTGCAATATACCACGCTGTGGATATCTCACTGTTGTACTCCAACATCCTCTGGTATGGCAATAAAAAGTTGTATAATTACTATAAATTATGGAAGTACCTGAAACTGAAGCTATAGTTGCTCTGAAATGATCACAAATTCATAAAACGTTCAGCACAGCTGAGTGGGAGAAAAACAGTATGAGAACAGTCTTTATTCTTCATGTCACAAAAAAATCCTTTCTTATTTTGTTTGGTGCTGTTATTAGAATTTATTGTGTGAGATTGCATGCTGGAGATGGTGGTGGAGGGTATGAACTGGGAAGACTTCATCTTACCATACCCAAGTATTTGTTGAGCTGATTTTAGTTAAAATATTTTCAAACCCTGTTTTGCATACTGATAGAAAGCCATATAATGAGAATAGTTGGACTGAAGTTACATGAAAGAAATTAAACTGTAGGTACTGACAAAGAAAATCAATGTTTGCTAGGAACAGAAGGTACAGAACTTCAAACAAAAGTAACAGAGGATTAAAATAGTATTTGCAATAGAGAATAAAATACACACAAAGCATAAAAATATTTATTGGAAAAGAAATTCCACAGTTCAGCTATTATGTGTGTTAAGTAATGCTCACATAAATTGTGTGGTGGAATTTCTTTTCCTTATGCAAATAAGTGATAACATGGAGAAGCCTCATTAAAAAAATATTTATTTTCATCTACAAAAAATTGCTTACCCTTTTGCATTTGAAGTTTTACATGCTGTTGTTGTTGTTTTTGTTTTCAGTCCAAAGACTAATTTAAGCTTTCCATATTAGTCTACCTTTGCAAACATCTTCATTTCCAACTACTGTAACCTACACTCATTTGAAACTGATTACTGTATTCATCTCTTGCTCTCCTACACTTTTTGCCCCCCATACTTCCCTCTAATATCATATTGACAGTTCTTTGATGCCTCAGAATATGTCCTGCCTCCTCTCTTATCTCCCCAGTTCAGTACAGTACCTCCTCATTTGTTATGCAATCTATCCATCTAATCTTCAGCATTCATCTGTAGCACCACATTTTAAAAGCTTCCATTCCCTTCCTGTCTGGATTGTTGATCATCCACATTTCACTCATATAAGAGACTGTACTATAGACAAAGAAAACTCAGAAAATGCTTCCTAACCTTTAAATTTATATTTTATGTTAAAAGATTTCTGTTTTTCAGAAACGATTTCCTTGCTGCTGCTGCTGCCCCTGCCAGTCTGCATTATAATATCCTCTATACTTAGGCTATCACCATTTATTTTGCTGCACAAATAACAAAACTCATCTACTACTTTTAGTGTTTTCATTTCCTAATCTGATTCTTTATGTTGGCCTGAAACTGCCAAGAGAGGTGTGCAACCATTATTATTAAAATAATTAACTGGATTTTACAAAAGCTGAGTAGTCACAAACAAACAGGTACTAGTTGTTTTTTAGTGCATTTATTCCAAATGACATGTTTCAGGCTCTGCCCATTTGATTTCCTGGTGTAAAAATATAACAAATAATTAGTTATACATTTTTAAAAAACCAAATGTTAACAAAAAAGTGAAAAATCAAACTGTCAGAACCAGTACATACCATTTCATAGCAAAAATAACTTTGAAAGCTTGTTCCTTACTCATACATTCATGGACTAAAGGGTGTAGCATATAATTTAAACTTGTGAAATGGGAATTTAGGTCATGAGTAGGACTGTGAAAAACCACTACTTCATTGCACTCACACTTGCTATGTAAACCACGTGGTGCAAGAGGGCACCACCTAATGTCATTACCACTGTGCAAACGCCGATATGTTCACTAAAAATTAAAACAGTAACAAATAACAACTAAAAGTACATGCTGGGTGCCTGCACATAGACACATTAAAAACAACTAAAAGTACATGCTGGGTGCCTGCACATAGACACATTTAAACCATTTGGCAGTAGTACAAAGTACACGAAAGCACATTACAAAATTGTTGAAAAAAAATTTTGTCTTGGAAAGGCATGACTTGTCGAAGATTACAAAAGGATTTGTTTAGATTTGCAATTACACTTCTTGACTATTCATCAGACGTAAAATCTTAAGACATTTGTCTCATCCTGTGGTTTATTATTGCAGCTATCCATATGCCAAAATGTTTACTGCCCATTAAAACAGCAAAATACAACAACAAAAATACATTTAGTGCACCTACATGTAAGCACAATAAAAGAAGCATCACTGTAGTACATGGACACAAGATTGTAACTTTCAATATATTAAAATATTTATTTAACTAAAAAGGATAATGTGTCAAAATTACACAGAAAAATTTTTCTTGATTCACTGATTAGAGTATTACAGAAGGAAGGGACTGTACATTTCAACATTTAATTTTTTCTTTTTTGTAGAGATAAGAAGATAACGTGCTCATTACAAAAAGACTTGGTTTGATTTACCATGGCACTTCCTCACTAAACGGCAAATGTGGAAACTGAAGACTTTTCTTCTTGAACCATTGATGAACCTAATTAATGTGGCATTCACTAACCACTGTAGGGAACAAAAAATGGTAAAGGGAAAGGTGGTTGTCTATATACCCAACTTCAGAAAAGTGATTACAGAAGTTGTCATAGTTTTTATGTGCCTCTCTCAACAAATTGTCAAAAACACTAAAAAAACCATTTCCTACTATTACTGATTTGCCCGTTGATTAGCAGTTCCGGAGCCACTTGACTCAATGCATTCAAATTCCTCCAAGATGTCCATATTGTTTCCCTTCCCCTCTGTGTGCAGAATTGTCATGCTACTTTCTAGTTCTGCCAGTGTAGCTGCTGTCTTTTAAATTGGAACCTAACGCACTACTGCTGCTTGCATACCCATGTTCTTTAAACCTCATTTTGTAGTCTCGCCCTGTTTGTCCCACGTAGAAACGTTCACATGATTTGCACTTTAGTTTGTAAACTACCGTGGGTGTGGGTCTTACAAAACTTTTTTTTGCACAGGTTCCAGACTGTGCCTCAACAGCTTACCCAAATTGTTAACCATTTGGAATCCAACCTGAGCATTAAACATTTTGTACAAACTTGCAGTCTTTTGTGAAAATTGTCCAAAAAAACATTAAAGCAATGTGTGTTACTTTTTCTCTATATTCCATTTTGCCTGGGGCAACCTTAGCAAAAACTTTTTCACCTAGCTTCCTAATATTGGCTTCATTGTACCCATCTCAGAGACTGATCTGCACAATTGTCCCGATTTCCTTATTTATCGCATACTTGTTTAAATCAAACTTTGGTAATCTAGGGAACATAGACAGAAAAAGAGACTTTTTTTGGTTTCCAGGATGGCAAGAAACTATTGGGATGATAAAATCTCATGCTGTTGATTTCCAAAAAATACCCAGTTGGACCTCTGAACTAGGTATTTTTTGGATTCCAACAGCATCAGACCTTATCATCCCGATATATTCTTGCCATCCTGAAAACAAAAAAAGTCGTTTCTTCTATGTTCCAAAGGTTATGCCAAATAAGGAAATCAGGACAACTGTACAGATCAGTCTCTCAAATGCATACAATGAAGCCAATATTAGGAAACTTGGTGAAAAAGCTTTTGCTAAGGAATGTAGAGAAAAAGTAAAATACATTGTGTTAATGTTTTTTGGACCATTTTTACAAAAGACCACAAGTTTGTACAAAAAGTTTAATGCTCAGTTTGGATTCCAAATGGTTAACAATTTGGGCAGGTTGTTGGGGCACAGTCTGGAACCTGTGCAAAAAAAGTTTTGTAAGACCCACACCCACGGTAGTTTATAAACTAAAGTGCAAATCATGTGAATGTTTTTACGTGGGACAAACCAGGCGAGTCTTGAAAATGAGGTTTAAAGAACATGAGTATGCAAGCAGTGCGTTAGGCTCCCATTTAAAAGATAGCAGCCATACACTAGCAGAACTAGAAAGTAGCATGACAATTCTGCACACAGAGGGGAAGGGAAACAATTTGGCATCTTGGAGGAATTGGAATACATTGAGTCAAGTGGCTCCAGAACTGCTAATCAACGGGCAAATCAGTAATAGTAGGAAATGGTTTTTTTAGTGTTTTTGACAATTTGTTGTGAAGGCACATAAAAACTATGATAACTTCTGTAATCACTTTTCTGAAGTTGGGTATATAGACAACCACATTTCCCTTTACTATTTTTTTGCCCTGCAGTGTTTGCTTCAGGAAGAAAAGTCTTTGGTTTCCATGTTTGACGTGTAGTCAGGAAGTGCACTGGCAAATCAAACAAGTCCTTTTGTAATTATGATGCATTACCTTTTTAATACAAAAAAGATAAAACATTGAAATATATCCTTTTAAGATAAATAAATATTTTAATGTGTTGAAAGTAAAATCTTGTGCCCACAAACTGCAGTGATGATTCCTTTATTGTGCTTACATGCAGGCACACTACATGTATTGTTGTTGTTATGTTTTACAGTTTCAGTGGGCAATAAACATTTTGGAATATGGATAGCCGCAATAATAAACCACAGAATGAGACAAACGTAGTAAGATTTTATGTCTGATGAATAGTCAAGAAGCGTAATTGCACATTTAAACAAATCCTTTTTTAATCTTTGATAAGTCATGCCTTTCCAAGTCAAATTTTTTTACAATTTGGTAATGTACTTTGTACTACTTCTATGTGTGTTTTAATGTGCTTATGTGCAGGCATATAACATGAACTGTTAGTTGTTATTTATGTGCAAGCACTCTGTAGTAGCAGTTTCTTCTCATGACAAAGGCCTTTGTACAATCTCAGCTTGATTGTGGGTACATGGTGTATGGGCTTGTAAGCCCCTCCTTAAAAAAGAAGTCACTTTTTGAAACTTCATGGCAGATTAAAACTTTGTTTCAGATTGGGACTCAAATCTTCAACCTTTTCATCTCATGAGCATTTACTCCACTTACTGAGCTATCAGCTGACACTCTGCTGCAGAGTGAAAAATTCATTCTGAATTGTCACTTCTTACTCTCCAGGCCCCATCCCTTCTACTTGTACAACACAAATAGGTTCCTAAGTACACTGAGGCACATCGATTGTCTTGGTGTATGGTTGTATTTGCTGGCTGATGATGTGCACATCACTGGTTCAATTCCTGGTTTTGGCAATTCTTTATTGTGTAACATTTGTGATTTCTGGAAGGTTCTGGGACTTAATCATCTATGGAATACTGTAGTTTGCTAAAACAATGTGTGTAAATATAACTAAGAGCACACACTCCTGAGGTTACCAATTCAGCTCTGTCTTCACTTTAATGTGCCCACAAAATGTGCTTTCATTGTGAAATGTTAGTTCTTGTTGACAGCCTTACTCTCATAATGGATATTTGATTCTGTGTTGTACATGACAGTAAACCGACTTAGATTTGACTACACTCCTTATTTTGTGACCCATTGTTAATTTTTCCTTTTAAAAGTTAGATCTCTTTCTTTCTAGCTTTGCATTCTGTCAGTTTATGTATGGCTGCAATATCATATACTGTGGCTTCAGTCCATTGCTCATGTTCAGCATCTGCTAGTCTCTGTGGTTCTCTGAAAATCTTGCACCAAGGCAAATTAATAATGTGATACTTTGCCACAACATGTCACAACTTCTACATGACACTGAAAGAACACTATATACATTGGCGTGCAAAAGTAACTTTCACTTGATGTGTCGCTTCCAAGTAACATAGCTTGATGAAACCTGGACCATACATAGGACGAGAGATCACCAAGGACAGCAGTACGTGCCCTGCAGTGCACTCCCACACAGCCCACAAGGTGGGTAAGGAATTCTTGGGCTAGGACATTCCATCCCTCTACCAGTGCAGTTGACAAGTGCTAGATGGTCGGTATTGCATGTGGACATGCTGCAATACATCTCCAATGCATTTTACTTGTGTTCCGTGGGATTTAAGTTGGGGGAAACTGACAGGCAAAGCCATTTCCTGAATATCTTCTTGTCCCAAGAGCTCCTTCACCTATGCTGTTCGATGGAGTTGCACATTCTCGCCCATGAAAATGAAGACAGGGCAGAATGCACACCTGAAAAGACACACTTGAGGAAGGAGTGCAATGTCACAGTAATACTGAACAGTGAGTGTACTGTGTCCAAAGATTTTTGAGATCAGTACACCAATACAACATTGTGTGTCCTTGTACCATAACACATGGCTCATCAAAACAATCGTGTACGACAATGCTGGATGTACTGTCATATTGCTACAGGCGGAAACTGCTCTCAGCTACATTGACGAACGTGATTGTTCTGGTGGTCCAGCTGTTAAGCTGTGGGGAGGCATTATGTTGCATGGAAATACTGACCTCCAAATCTTTGAGCATGGTACAATCACTGGTCTGTGTTGTTGCGACACTGTGCTCCTTCCCAGCGTGCATCTTTTCCAGGGTGCATGTGGCCATAACTTCAGCAAAGATGGAAGTGCTCTTGTATCAAGAGGGTATTTGGCAAATGGACTGACCTGCCCATTCTCCCAACCTGAATCTCGTTAAGAATTTGTAGGATGTGTTTGAGAGACATACTGCAGCACATCCACATGCATCAATCATTGTCCAGCAGTTATCAGGAGGAGTGGAACACACTACTACATGAACTCCTTACCAACCTCATGGCCAGAATGGGAGCATGTTGCAGAGCATGCATTACCATCAGTGGTGGTCACACATGCAATTATTGTCTTCTAATAAAAGTGTAATTTCTATTCCTCTCTTTAGTTACTTACATGTTCCATAGATTATTTAAATGATTCTTTTATCGGAATGATGATGTTTTCTTAACTGGTTACCAGTTTGTAAGTAGAAATTCATCTTACTGAAGGAGTTGCCCAAGAGAAATGATTGTAGTTGGATTAAAACTTGCTTTGTTAGCTGTCAGAGGTTCTATGTATTGGGCAAATAATCAATAATTTTTGTTGCTGTGTACTGAACTCCTTTCTGAGCCACTTATAGCTTCAGTAATGGGTAACATTGTAGGTATGGAAATCACTGTTCTTCTCAAATTGTGATTGATTAATTATGATGAATTTCATTAGTGAATATATGTATTGTGACCGCGTAGTTAAAATGCTTAGCTCCATGATGAGGTACCTCCCTGATGTGCGTGGATGAACACCACTCATTATTCTTACTTCTTGCTTTTGTGCAGTCAGTACTTGCTTTCCAAGTGATGAGTACCCCAGAAAATTATTCCAGACATCATTGAGTGGAAAAAATTTACAATATGTCTGGAAAATAATTTGTTTGTTTCTAAGGTTAGCAGTTATACAAAGAGCAAAAGTAGCTTTACTTGTTGTGTGTGTGTGTGTGTGTGTGTGTGTGTGTGTGTGTGTGTGTGTGTGTGTGTGTGTGTGTGTGTGTGTGTGTTCAATATTTAGGGAGAGTCCATTTTCTGATAACCACTTTATAATTCTTTGGAAACAGTATTCATGATCTCGTGCTGCTTTCTTTGTGGTAGGATTTATAGCACTAAGATCGTCTGCAAAAAGTACCAATTCTGCTTGTTGAATGTTAAGTGTAAGGTCATTAACACATCAGGAAAAGCAGGTCCAAAATTGAACCATGTGGAACTCTGTAGTTTCTCCTCGGCCACTGAAACTTTCTACCCTATCAGCATGGTTTGAATTATTCAGCACAACTTTTTGCATTCTGTTTGTGAAGTATGATTCAGATCAGCTGTGCATAAACCTTGAGTTTTTCTGAGAGATTAACGTATTCTACACAATCAAATGACTTGGAGAGATTGCAAAAAATACCCATTGGTGTTCCCCCCCCCCCCCCCCTGTTCAATTGGCGAATGTATAAATAGAATACTCAGTCAGGCAACCATTGTGGAATCCAAAGTGTGATATGCTAAGTAAATTGTTTCTACTTCAGTGTGAGACCACTCTTGAGTACATTACTACTCTATTGAATATTTTGGAAAGTGATGTCAATAAGGAAACTGCATGATAATTGTTTAGGTCTGTCTTGTCACCTTTCTTTTGAAGAGGTGCAATAGCATATTTTGACTTGCCTGGAAAAAATTCCCTGTTCCAGGGATGCATTAAATATATCACTAAGGACCTTATTTATTATTAAGTTATAACAACTTTTCAGACTTCTGTTTGAAATCCTATCAACACCACATGAGCATTTGTTTCTAGAACTTTTATAATTCTTATTTATGGATTCTTCCGTCAGTTCTTCATGAAATACTTCCATATTTAAGGTTAATTAATAAATACATTAAACTGTTTTTGTTGTAATGTATTGGAACAAAAATGGTTTACATGTTTTATAATTCTATAAATTTCAGTGAAGAAAGTTGGTGCTACTTCTAGTTTCTTAAAGTTTTGTGGAATGAAATTTTAATGTATTCTCTTGCTTCTACAATTGAACCATTTAATCCTATTTTTGCTGCTACAATTAGAAAGCAGTTGTTGAAAGTATGAGCTCTGTTACTTGGCAGTGACACATCATATGAAAATTACTTTGATCCTTAAGCTTTCTGCAGTAGTGTTTTTCTTTTTGCAGGTCACATTCACTAAAACTTCAACATCACTATTCTTGTGTACATACATTAGTATAAAAAATTGTTCTTTGCAGTACCATTGTACATTTGGAGTTCTTTGTCATTACCATTAACTACTACTATTAAAACACGACTGGATTTTTTTGAAAACAAGTTCAGCTTGAGTATGAAAACAGTATTCCTTGTCACAAAAATTGTCTATTAAAACCTTTTGTAAACACCTACTGACACTCAGTGTTTCAGGAAATCTTTTGATTTTTTAAAAAATTGACTGCTATATTTTAACAAAAAAGGTGATTTTATATCACTCCATAATCACAGATGCTCCATGCGATGACTAAAACAGCTCATAGCCATAGCTGGTTTGTTCCTCATTATTGAAACTTTAATCAGACAAATTGTATTGCTGTTTTATTTCAACTGAAAATGTCATAAAGGCAATAAAATAAAGAAACATTAATATTTACACACGATAGGAAGTTGTAGAATGTATCAAGGTGCCAAACCTTTGTTTCACAGTCCTGTGTTGCCTATTTTTTGTGCACAGGAAACTATACATCCAGACAACAAAACTTCTATGAACAGAAAATTTTGCAAATGGTGCCCCACTGGGAGAAATATGTGAGGGAACTTATGTTGAAACCTAGCTAAGTGGAACTTAGTATGTGTAGATATTTGTCTGTTGTCCAATGCATTAATTATCTTGTGAAATAATTTGTGTGTGTTACTTTTCATTCCAGCCTCATAGCTCTATAAATGTGGTTTTGAAGGACATACTCCGTTTCCTTATGACTTTTGCCATCCAAATATTTTTCTATACACATAGTGTTTACTGTTTTGAAAGGAAGATGGAGCTGAACTGAAGAATAAAAATAGACAAGTGGTGAGATCAGTAGTTTTTAATTCATTTCAGTTACGTGTGACAGAAACTGTTTTAAATTAGCGAAGTTTTAGTCATCGACTCCAATGGACAACTGGTGTGGTTACAATCACTAAGAAATCTGAAAACTATGGGCATTGAGATACTCACCATCATAGCTACAGATTATGGAGAATATCCTAAGTATGTCTCCTCAAGTTCTAAAAGACTTGTGTGATTTTTGTTTTATTATGGAGTGTAGGTAACAAGGCAGTTGTACCTGAAAGTGATCAACTCAATGCAGGTACATTTGGCAGGTATCTGGAGTTGTTAGAATCAGTTCCATTTTTAGTCTCAGTGAGCTGTCAGTTGCCACCTGGTAGTGATTCCTCGTCTTAAGCATATGGTAGCTTGTCTGCTCTGCAGTTACCTGTCATTCATAGTACTGCTCATGTTGAGTTGAGCCTAGTTTCACAAATTATCCATTGGCAGTGAAGCCATTGCAGATTCATACAAATGATGCAGATCAAATGACACTTCTTAAGCAGCAGTAAAGACTTTTGTTGCTATTTTTGAGGCCACCTATAGTTTTCCCAGATACAGAAGAATGTAGAAAGAATTATACTGTACTAGAGAGCAGCGAAAGTGGCAGCTCAGAGAAGTAGATGAGTTCTCCCACCCTTTGTCCTTCCTCAGTTTGTAAGTGTCAGCAAAACACCCCTGGCCTGTTCGGCTTAGTCTGTGACTCTAAGCTCACATTGTTGCCATAGTGTAATTTCTCTCAATGATGCTGTCCAAGTAACATCAGAAGACACAGTGCTGTTGGTACAGCTTTGCAACTTTGTTGCTGTCAATCATTCATTTATGTATGATAATGGTCTAGGCCAAAGCAATGAATTAAAATTTTTACCAGCACTGGTACAAATTTTAATTCATTGCTTTGACCTACATCATAATAGCAGGTAAAATTGAGACTCTGTATATCACAGGAATACCAAAAAGAAACAGCCACGGAGTTCAACAGCATCCACTATGGATAAATTCGTTTATATGATTAATATTCACTTATGTGTTCAGTATGGAAGTCCTGCATGTTTGCAAAGAGAGCAGAGTTTTTCCATGATGTGGTATTGCTGTTTTTGTTTTCAAGTTAAGATGACTGAATTCCAAGACACACAGAACCAAGTAAAAGGACTTCCATACAAGGTATATGTTTTTCTTTGTGACCTTAAAGAAAATGCAAGAAGGTGAAATTTTATTGGTGCTGCAGGTTGCAACAACGAAGGTGTGTGTGGTGCTTCTCTACAAACCGTACAGAGAGTATTTGCGAAAGCCTGTGCATTGGCTGTGGCCAAGAAGTGAATTTTCAGTCTCCGAGGAAAGATATTGTGAAAGAACTGTCACTGGTTTGGATAATTTCCAAACAGAGGTTTTCATTGTACTGTATTGAAATTTTATGACCGTGGCACATATCCTACTATGCAAAGGATTACAGATGTTTTACACAACAAGATTGCTTTCACAGGGTACTGACATCCGGTTGGAACAATTCCAAAACCTCTGGGATTCAGGTACAGAAAATTGGAAGATACACACTGATGATGAGAGATTTTGTGTGTGTGTGGGGGGGGGGGGGCAGCTTTTCTGAGAAATATCCACAACATCAGAAAAGAAAATCCTCACTCTATTATTCATCTCAATGAGATCTGGCTCGGGCAGAATGACGCAAGGAAGCACATCTGGCAGGATTCAATTGCAGTGGCAGTTTTTAATTGCCAGCTGGCAAAGGAAACAGACTTATTGTCTGTCATGCAGGATCTTCTGACTATGGCTTTATCAGAAGTCTGAAGCTGTTATTTACATCGCGCAAATTCAGCATTGTATTTAAAAATTGATTGTTAGATTTATTATGTGGATTACAAGGGGGTTGTGTGATAGTCATATAAAGAAAAAATGAGAAATTTCCTAATTCAAATATGAAGAAGGAAGAAATTGCATAGTGGCGGGAAGACAAAAGCATTTCAATTTTAGGCCGCTATATGGAAAAGGGGAAAAGGAAATATTGGGGGAAGTCAGGTTCCACAAGCACCCTTCACAATCGATTTGAATTCAACAGCTAAGCAGCAGAAATGAGCCATGAGGTTATGAGGCTGCCTCCTTATCACTGCCATTACAACCAGATAGAGGCTGTAGGGGTGCTTTGAAATGAAAGGTCACATCTGTAAATTGTGCATTGAGACTGAAATAAAAATGTGCAGACTACTTGAGGAAGCCATTGATGACATCACAGTGGAAGGCAGGTGCCATGCTGTAAATCTGCAAGAAAATAACTTTTTGAAAGAACACATCCAAGTAAAGTTTGCTGAAAGCATCATTGCTACAAATGACTCCTCTGAGTGACTTTTCAGAAAAGGGCAATTAAACAGCAATAAATTGCACTAAATGTTATATTTCCTGTTCCTTTCCATCCCCAAAGCTATAATCACCATTCACTCTCTCCAATCCCTTCCCTGTCATCTTCCCTTTCCTCTCCACCACCAAAAATATATCAGTATGAAGCAAAACAGCTGCCGGACAAACACTGAGGTGGTAGAAGTTATGGGATACCTCCTGATATTGTGTTGGACCTCAATTTGCCCAGTGCAGTGCAGCAACTCGACATGGTCTCAACAAGTTTTTGGAAGTCCCCTGCAGAGATATTGAACCATGTTAAATCTATAGTCATCCGTGATTGCAAGTGTTGCCAGTGCAGGATTTTGTGCATGGACTGACCTGATGGTTATGTCCCATAAATTTTCTGTGGGATTCATTCAGGCAGTATGGCTGACCAAATAGATCATCCAGAATATTCTCCAAACCAATTGCAAACAACTGTGGCCCAATGACATGTTGCATTGTCATCCATAAAAGTTGCAGCCTTGTTAGGGAACATGTAGTCCATGAATGGGGGCAAATGGTCTTCAAGCAGCCAAACATAACCATTTCCAGTCAGTGATCGGTTCTGTTGGGCCAGAGGACCCAGTCCATTCCTTGTAAACACAGCCCACACTATTGTGGAGCCACCACCAGCTCGCACAGTGCCTCATTGACAGCTTGGCTCCATGTCTTTGTGAGATCAATGCAACACTTGAATGCTACCATCAGCTCATACCAACTGAAATCAGGACCTACCTGACCAGGCCACGCTTTTCCAGTCATCTAGGGTCGAACAGATACAGCCACGAGTCCAAGAGAGGTGCTGCAGGTATTGTCATGCTGTTAGCAAAGGCAGTTGCATCAGTCATGTGCTGCCTTGGCCCATTAACACCACATTTTGCAGCACAGTCCGAACGGATACATTCGTCGTACGTCCCACATTGATTTCTGCAGTATCATGCAGTGTTTCTTGTCTGTTAGCACTGAGAACTCTATGCAAATTCCCTGCTCTCGGTCGTGAAGTGAAGGCCATCAGCCACTGCATTGTCCATGGAAAGAGGTAATCAAAGTTGGTATTCCCAGCACATTTTTGACACTGTGAATATTGGAATATTGCATTCCTGAACAATTTCTGAAATTGAATGTCCCACGCGTCACGCTCCAGCTGCCATTCCATGTTCAAAGCCTGTTAATTCCCATTGTGTGGCCATAATCACATTGGACCCTTTTCACATGAATCGCCTGAGTACAAATGACAGCTCCACCATTGCACTGCCCTGTTATACCTTGTGTATGCAATACTACGGCCATCTGTATATGTACATATAACTATCCCATGACTTTTGCCACCTCAGTGTCCATTGTCTGTGCTGGGATGTGTGTCAGTGTTACTTGTGGGGAACAAACGACCGGTGTTTTCTTCTTTGTACAGAGTTTAAAACTAACATACAGAGCTGAGGAATGTTTAAATATTCACATAATCATAACTGAAATAGATTGATAATTTAACAGATGGGCAGTAATAATGTATTTTGTTGTAATATGTATTCTAAATCTCATGAGAATACATTAACGTGGAGAAGCCCCTGTTTCACTACACAATTTTCTAAACAGTTTCTTGATATATGGTTTCACAGCCATAATAAATTGTGTAAAATGACTGTCCATTTCTGGCTGTAGAATCTTAATTGCAATGCGCTATCTGCCAATTTTGGGTATTCTATAATTTTCAAGTGAGCAACTTGTAATGCAGTGTGCATACATGTACCACCCAGCATTGTCTGATGGTATAGTTTGCCAGTTTGTCTCAACCCATGGGAACCGAAGGCTTCCTACTTGTGGTGTACAATGAGGCCACCAGTGGGGGAAGTGTGCAGAAAAGGTAGAGGGTAGCTTCTACAATTGCCCTTTCTGCCACTGCTTTCGTTCCTCCCTAGTACAGTGAACATAATGTAAAGTCTTTTTTTTTTCCATATTTTATGTTAATGAGTCACGCAGTGGTGTTATGTACTTTAAAGTCTGAACAGTATCATTTATTCTATTCTCGCCTGAATCGCATAAATATGCAACCTTGTAAGCAGTGGATCCAAGAGATGTGATCATGGCAAGAAATTCTTCATGGACCGGTGAGACACATCTAAAACATACAGAAACCTCATATTTTACACTTTTTTGGAGGGGATGGGTGGGGGGAAGGTGTCATTACTGGTTTCTTAGGCACATGAGAGTTCGGAGAAATATTGTAGTCGATATCCCAACTAATGTCCATTCCCCTGAGAGTTATCACTTTGATGCGAAAGCAATAGACTTTGTACATGAAACGAAGAATATCTGGAACTACTGTCACATTCCCTCTGCTGACTATTCCATTTTAGCCTGATCAGCCATCCACATTCCCCTGTTTGATTGTTGTAGCTTGTTTCATATCTCCATATTGTCTTTTAATGATAGGTTTTACAGTAGGACTAGAGTAATGGACTGAATCACATAGAATTTGGCATAAGTGGGTGCAAATGAGAATGAGTGTGTGATTAGGTCACATTTGAATAGGACACCTTCTGTAACATTACATTAAGGAAGCTGTAGAGTCCGATGTGATATTCTTTATTTTATTTCATGAATTCTTGGAACTGTGTTCCAATGGGACATTATTAACCCACTTGTATGGAGCGTGCTGTAGTATTTCCTTATATGATGTACACCCATATTTCCCTGACCAATCTGTTCAGCTGTCATGTTGTGTTAAATAAGTTTAGAATTTCCCCATTTATAAATCACTCATTATGTTAGTTCAGTAGCAGTGTAGCTGAAATTTTTATTGTGGTAGAGACTGTTCAAAATGCCATTCCTGCAAGTCTGTTTTATTTGATGTGATGGTGTGTAAAAGCTCTCATAAGGGGGTAGCTGAACCAAATACTAATGTTTTATATAGTTTTGTTGTTCTGTGCATTTAGTCATTTATTTTTATCACATAGGTCATGTGTGAGCTAAATTTCTGACCTTTTCTTTATGCTGTCATAATTTTCATGAACAGTAGTGTCTGAACGACATGATCTTACAGATTTCCCACTGTGATAATTAAATTGCAAGCTGATTTTCAATCTGTTTCATTTTCAGGCAACTGTTAAGTATTAAAAATATCCTCATTTGTATATGAGGTACCAAAGCAGAAGTTCATGTGTAATGTCCTGTGCATCTGTGGAGGAATGCATAATATTCTAGGAGATGTAACATAATTTTTAGCAAGTAAGTTAATATAAACATGTGTTACATTCTGAATCATATCAGGATTGAACTATTTGAATGTCAACAGTGGGAAACTGATATTTTATTTCTTGTCAAGTTCAAGTGGCCGGGAAACTAAACATTTAAAAATCCTGATGTTTCTGTTTTCTTCAGGTAATAACACACCCTGATGCGCAATAATGTTGTCCCAGCAGAAACATGTTTGAATAAGTTACCAGTGTATTAACAGTTTAAAATAAAAATAAATCATTTGTACAAGTCGTCATTATTTTTTGTGCTAGACATACAGTGCAACTAGTGTTGTTTAATGACATTTGGACAACATGTCACAGATCCATGCAGGTGTGTAGTGAGACTCAATTTTTATGACTTCTGTAATTGAAGTTCCACTGTTTCCTTATGGGAACACCACGATCTTGTCTGAGGCACAGAAGCCTGATTGTGTCAGTTTGCCAAGGTGTAATGCTCATGTATCATCAAAACGCATGCATTGATGGAATGTGAACAATTGAAAATTATTGATGAGGCCCACTGTAATCATATTACAAGCCTGAAATGAATAAGTACATGTATTGAAGCTACAGTAATAACTATATGACCAATTGTAAAATACTAGAACCTTTCTTCTGTGCCACGAGCAAAATCTGCGTCCATCCACAGAGATTACAGCTTTGGTATCAGGTTGAAACCAATTGACATTTGATACTAGGAATCATTTTCATTGCTGACACTATGTTTACCTCTAGTATTCATAAGTCACTTTTGGTGATTAAAAAAGCAAAAAACAGCAAAATAGTGTGGATAAAAAATTTCTGAATTGTTTCTCAAGCAATATGCTGTGCAGTTTGCATTGAACATGGTGTTAAGAGTTCACAGTGATACGGAGGGACAAGTATAACTGTGTTTTGCAAGCTATAGTACTAGGAACTGTTGAATGTTCCTTTGACTAGATATATGATTATGTACGCTGATGACAAAAAGTGTTCACCTTTAGATGTTTCCAATTCACTCAAGATTCATTGTTGCAAAAATGCATATGGAGTACATGAAATGATCATGTTTACAGATCAATAGCACAAGCAGTTCTGAGTTATCAAGTATTGACCCGTGCTGAAACACCCACGTTAGTACATGGTGTAACCTCCATGGATAGAAATGCAGATGCTGACTCTGGCATCCAGTTGATCATCCGGATGGTGAATACTGTCATGGGATACATTATACCACACCTGCTCGACCTGTTCACGTAAGGGTTGTGTGTCCCATTATGTTCCACACGTGCTTGATTGGAGACAAGTCCAAAGTTTTGTACTGGCCAGGGAAATTGCTACACATCTTGCAGAGCACATTGTGGTTCACAGGCAATGTGTGGGCTAGCACTATCTTTTCAGAACAACACCTCACCTTCCTGTTGCAAGAACAGCAAAAGACTGGGTCAACAACAGTCTGTGCATACCAAGCACTAGTTAGCATCCCATCCAGAAACACCATAGGTAAACAAGAGGTTTAGCTTATCACACCCAGACCATAGAACCTGGTGTGGGGCAGTGTGTCTTGGACGAATTCACTCTATGAGACAGCGCTCACCAGGTCTATGTCGTACGTGCAAACGACCTTCACTTGCATGCAGGAAGACTCTGCTTTCGTGGCTGAAGACCACGATGCACCATTCCATCTTCCAAGTGGTCCTCTGATGGCACCATTCAAGCCGTGTACATCAATGCTGTGGGTGAGTGGAAGATGGGCTATAGGTGCAGATGCCTGTAGTCCCATAGCTAATAACTGGTTCGCGACACTTTGTGTTGACACATTTGGCTCACCAGCCATATTATCTGTTCTGTGGTAGCTGTATGACCTACCACTGCTGACCTTACAATATGGTGATCTTGGTGGGCGTCTGTGCTGTGTGGACATCCAGAAACTCACCTGTGGGTGTCAGAAAGTTCACATGATCACTGAGACCAGCATCGTTACATAACTGATGCAACATATCCAGTTTGTGTGGCAATTCTCCAAAAGGACCATCCCGCCTCAGAAGGCTCAAATTTGACCCCTTTCGAACTCGCTAAGTAGGCTGTAGGAAGCCCTAGTGTCTCCCCCTGGCATGGTTGACTGCTTATGTCACGTGTTTGCACCACGCTGAGCCCTCTGGCTTTGAGGATTCCCTGTTACAGTGTAGAAACAGATGGCACTCTGGTAGCTATGCCATTATGGTGACTGTTGGTGGATGATGATGATGATGATGATGATGATGATGATGATGATGATGAAACCATTATCAGTACATCTACTATCCCCCAGGTGTCATATGCTGTCATCAGATCTCTTAAAGTGTTTTTTTTTTTTTTTTCTCCATGATAGGCTCCACCTCATTATTGGAACTGTAGGTAGCTGGTATTTTCTGTGTGCGGCTTCCTAATTTGTGAAATAGCTAGGGAGGTCATATTACTTGGTCACTCAGTCATCCAGAGATCAACCCCCTGGCTTATTATTGATGAGATTAAGTGAAGGATAAGGTTTTCAGATGTAATGTTAACACATGGAACTCACTGATTGCATACACAATGTGTGGTTTTGGTGCTGGGAAGAAACATCACAGCTACATTCAATAACCAACAATCATTTACTTCAATAAGTTTAAAAAATAGAGTGAAGAAAGTGGTGCAGTTTGCAAGTATCTTCTGAAAATTTTTTATAACATACCTTAAAATATTTGTCACATAAGAATAGTGCCTGTATCTTAAAAATGTCACTTGAACATGGTTAGAAAAACTACCAGCAGTTTTTAATATTTGCATGTGACTCTCAACAGTTGCACAGAATAGACCAGATGTTGATATTAAGGTTTTTGTTCACAATGGCCAGCAGAACTTTTGCACACTTCCCAGACACCTTGTGGTTATATTCTCATGTCAGTCTTGTTTTGTTGTAAAAACTAATGACTTGATGAGTATTCCTCCACGCAGGTCCCCCCCCCCCCCCCCCTAAACATTCAGATAAAACATGTGGCATTTCACTTTGTGATTTGTTGAAATTTTGAAGGAAGGTGTACAGATTCTGACAACTGACAAACTATAACAAGAGTAGGTCTTTTTTCCAGGATGATTTTTGATTGGTTGATCAGAGAGAGAGAGAGAGAGAGAGAGAGAGAGAGAGAACGAATTTCTGTGTGTGTGTGTGTGTGTGTGTGTGTGTGTGTCATTAATTATTAGAATTCAGTCAGCATACTAGACTTTGCATATTAAGTAACCAACCAACTCCGTTACGCTTGATCTGTATTGGATATAGGAAATTTACCCCAAATCACGAATGACAGTAAGAAGTCAATTGAAATAAGGAAGACAATAATCTTTATTTGTAAAAAGCACATAGAATACAGTATATTTCCGAAGCATTTAATGTTACTCAAGTGAGAACAATCAATAATGATTCATGTTTGAAGCTCTTCAAAGAAATTGTCTGCTGCTTTGAAGTTAACCACAGACAGGATGAGAGTGATCTCTTGTCATTCCTTAAGCAAACACAACTTTTGGTATTGGGCGAAAGGAGACGCTTCTGAACTTCATAAATGGGCCATTAATGCATTATAGTCAGTTATGGAGTGTGATCAACACACTGTTGACTAACTGTGATCTTGGTTGAATATTATGACACGGTACGAAACTTTGCAGGCCAGTTTGAATAGACTTGAAGAGGAAATGTAATTTCAATAGAATGAGCCACTGAACATGCTTTTCATTGTTCAATAACAATTGAGAGATATGATGTTGCTGCATAGTGACATTGTTTGGCATGCATAGTAATATAATGTGATTACACTCCCTTCGCTCTTTTGTCTCTGTAGATACATGAAAGGTAAAGTTTCTGTTGTTGTGATGACATATAACAAAATTCAAATCTACAGATGGATCATAGAGAGAGTAATCCATGCATCAGATCATACCTTGATAAAATTGTAGCTCTGTTTAATACATGTCAACTGAAGAGAAATGAAAAATACTTTATTTCAGTAACTGGAAATTATAAATGGCATGACTAACATCTCGTTTTTGGAATAAACTCCTTTGATATAATATCTTGTACAAAATCTGGGTATGAAATAAGTCTCACAACCAATGTGTTGGCTGCAGTGTCTTACTGTTATTCCAGTTTTGGTTTCCTCCTCTTGAAAGTGTTACACAATGCTTAAATACTATATAACACTTCCTTTCTTGTGTTATTCTGGCAGTGCTGCTATGCATGAGTGCTTTTGCACTGTGTGTAAGTGATAGTGCACCAAACTCTCGTCTATCAGGAGTGAAGTGATAAAATTAATTTGTGTTCCTTTCTTTAGCTTAATGTGAAAACTGTAAATTTTGTAACTATAATGAAAGAAAATAGTTGAAGTAAAAATAATTTGTTATTTTAGCAGGTTTCAGATAGGCATTCTTATGTTTCAGCGGAAAGAATTGCAGACAAAGAGGGAATTACTCGTGAGCAACAAGATGAGTTTGCCCTTCAGTCTCAGCATCGTTATGCAAAATCTCAGCAAGAAGGACACTTTGATAAGGAAATTGTACCAGTTCCTGTACCACAGAGAGATGGAACTACGTTAGTATCAACTGACGAACATCCCAGGAAGGATCTGAAAATTGAAAATTTGCAAAGGCTGAAACCAATTTTCCGAAAGGTAGTGAAATTTTTGAGACCTATTTTTACATAGATATTAATCTGTTATGATAATGACAGTGAGAAAAACTGCATTATTGATCTCTTACGAAATCATGCGTTTGTTGTCTTTTCTAAAATGAACATTAGTTGTGCAATATTGAAGAAGGAGGCAATGTATTAACCTCTTAAGAGACAAAGAATGGCTGCTTTGGGTATGGGTGTTCATTGCTTTGATTCAAGTCTTGGATGATTCGCTATCTTAGACACTCTCTGACTTCCCTAAATCATCAGACAAACAACTAATATACTGTAGCATGAGACTTGGTTCCTCCAGTGCAAAGAAGCAAATTCGAAAACAAGGTGCCTCCAATGGACTCAGCCAGTTGTCAAGTTTTCGGATTCCTTCCAGTTTTGCAAAAGACAATAATCCAATATTTTTCGAATGCTATTATCAGTTAGGGAAACAATGATAGTATTATTAGAGGATGTTTACTGGGGGTGAAAGCAAAAGGGAAAAATACTTTTGGGGCTATGCAATAGTTTTTTTGTTGGGGTTAGTGTACATCCTTTTCCAAAGACGTAGAACAGCAAATGTGCACCAAAAGTTTTGGATACTGAAATGACATTAACTGGTTTATTACATGCTTAGAGAAATATTTAAGAACCAATTATTAGGCTGCATGGCACATCTGGGTACCTGCATGTGGGTACAGATTCATACCTTAATGCAATCATGAATACAAATGAAAGAAAGGTGCATGAATGTGTTGGGGGAAAGGGGGGGGGGGGGATTGTATATAAATCAGTCACATATAAACAAATGAAATTAGAACTGGAACAACACACTGAAAATCCCTGGAGCTCGAGATCAGTGGTCTCAGTAGATTACTAAGAATATTTAACTATAAAGAACTTTAAATACACTGCACTAGCCATTTAAACTGCAACACCAGGAAGGATAGCAAATAGTGAAATTTTCCTTATTGTACATGTACAGTATAGTAGGAAGAATATAAGATTAAATTTATAGATGATTTGAGCATTTACAGGATGACTTATTTAGTACACTGAGCTGCCACCTCTCCCAGCAACATTAGCTCTAACCCTACTGGGCATGGAGTCAAATTGTTCTTTTTGGTGAGTGATGGTATGTCAGCCTTTGGCAATCTATGCCCATATGTTTTCAGCAGGTAAGAGGCATAGAGAATGTGCCAGCCAAGGAAACAAACATGCTCTATGTTGAGGTAGAGCAGGGCATCACAGGCAGTATGTGGTTATGCATTATCTTGTTGAAAGATATCACAGACATTGAAGATAGAACACAGCCAATGGCCTTAACATGTTGGTAATGTAACACCTGCTGTCCTAATTACCTGCTACACTAACCAGAGGTGAGCGTATTATGTACCCAATACCACCCCATACCATTACACTTCATGACTGACATCTGTGGTGATAACAATGACAGATGCAATCTGCTAATGTTTGTTTTCTTGGTGCACCACTGTGGGCTCACCTACATCTGCTACAATATCAAGGGAAGCCACAGCAATTGTCACCATGCTGAGAGTTCATGATACGCCAGACTTCATTGCACTGTCCATGTGGATATTTGTCTTGCTGCAAAGAAATCAATTTCCTGACTCATAGTGTGTAATATGGCTGAATGATCCTACACTGTGAAGAAACAATGTCTGTTTTCTCGGGTGTTAGTTGTGGGGCCACCAGTTCCATCATGGCATTGAGTATAATCCTAAACCCATTGATTCCATATTTATGAATCATGCAATCCCGACCAACATAAGTAGAAATATCATGGACCGAAGCACTGTAGCCTCGATAGGCCTATCATGTGACCAGTGGTATAGATATGTTAAACCTTACAGAATTTAAGTTAGCCTCCTACCTCTGTAGACAAAAGATGGAGAAAGGAGTAGTTGCCACATTTGTTAAAAACAGTTTTAAATTTGAGAATATTGACATGAATAAATTTTGCTTAGAGCAGCACTTAGAAGCATGTGCAACAGAGATAGAATCTCATAATAGGTTCTTTATAATAGTAGCCATATACAGAGCACCTTCAGGAAATTTCAACCTGTTTATAAACAGTCTTGAAGATTTATTATCTCATCTAAAATTAAAAAACGAAGAACTAGTGGTTGCTGGTGATTTTAAACACTGTCAGTGAACAGTTACTGAAATCAGTTACATTGTCATTCAATTTAATTTCTACTGTAAATTTCCCAAGTAGGATATACAAATGTTCTAAGACTGCCATTGATAATATATTTATAGACAATTCTAGGCAACTAAGCCACATTACAAAACCAGTAGTAAATGGGCTATCTGACCATCACATGCAACACCTAACATTAAATTTTGAAAATTGTCAGGGTAAAACATCTATCAGAACTGAGTACAGAAGGCCAATAAAACAGTCAAAAACTGAGAAATTTAGGACATTGCTCAAAGAAATTAATTGGGTGGATGTTTACAGCATCCAAGACACAAATGGAAAATACAAAAACATTCATTAATAAAGTTAGCACCTTATTTGAAAATTGTTTTCCCCTGAAGGTAACTCAAATTAAGGAGAGGTCTAATAAGAAACCATGGATCACACAAGGGATAAAGATATCATGTGAGACAAAAAGGAAACTCTATCTGATATGTAGGGACACCTTTGATACTAGCATTATAGCTCATTACAAAAATTACTGCAAAATATTGAAGAAGGTTATCCAGAAATCTAAACATCTGTATTGTGAGAAGAAAATAAATACATCCAGCAATAAAATAAAAACAATATGGGATATAGTTAAATCAGAGAGCGGTAGGACCAGAAATAAGGAGGAACAAATAGATCTAAAAATAAATGAAACCCTGGTAACAAATGCATGTTGTGTTGCAAACCATTTAAACAAGTATGTTGTCTCTGTTACTAATAGCATGGGGTTGTCAGGTTCAGTAAATAATGCAATAGAATATCTGAGACCAGTGCACACAAACAATCTCAGTAAAATGGAATTGACACTTACTTCACCCAAAGAAATAGAGCCCATTATAAAGTCCTTGAAATCAAAGCATTCTAGTCGTTATGATAACATATCAACAAAGTTAATAATTAGTGTTCATGTGAGCTTAGTCATATCTTAAGTTATTTGTGTAATCAAGCACTTGTCACAGGAACATTCCCAGACTGGCTTAAATATGCTGAAGTTATACCTCTCCACAAGAAAGGCGACAAAGAAATGCTGTCAAATTAACAACTGATCTCACTTTTGCCAGCTTTTTCAAAAATCTTTGAAAATGTTATGTTCAAGCGTCTGCTTAAGCACCTTACTGAAAATAACATACTGTCAAAGTCACAGTTTGGGTTTCATAAGTGTTCTGATATTGAGAAAGCTATTTACACTTATAGCAAAAATGTCTTTAATTCATTGGACAACAAATTAGAGGCAACTGGCATATTCTGTGACCTGTCAGAGGCGTTTGACTGTGAATCACAGCATTCTTTTAAGTAAATTAAAATATTATGGCATCACTGGTAGTGCTGCAAAGTGGTTTCAGTCATATCTTACTAATAGAAAACAAAGGGTGTCATTACGTAACACTTCAGCAGTAGGCAATCGGACATCATCTGACTGGGAAGAAATTACATGTGGTGGTCCCCCAAGGTTCCATACTAGGTCCACCACTGTTTCTTGTGTATATTAATGACCTGTCATCTGTCACATTACCAGATGCCAAGTTTGTCTTATTTGCAGATGATACAAACATTGCAATAAATAGTAAATCAAATATAAATTTAGAAAGGTCAGCTAATCAAATTTTTACTGACATTAGTAAGTGGTTCATAGCCAATTCACTGTCATTAAACTTTGAAAAGACCCACTATATGCAGTTCAGAACTTCCAAGAGATTTCCTTCTGGTGTGCGTATAAAATATGATGACATGGAAATAGGAGAAGTTGAGAGCGTAAAATTCTTAGGATTACAACTTGATAATAAATTCAGTTGGGACCAACATACTAATGAACTGTTAAAGCGCCTAAACAAGCCTGTGTTTGCAATGTGAATGATGTCAGACATAGGAGATGTAAATATAAAAAAACTGGCATATTTTGCTTATTTTCACTCCATTATGCCATATGGTATCATATTTTGAGGTAACTCCATAAACAGAGAAAAAAATTTTATAGTACAGAAGCGTATAATAAGAGTAATGAGTAGTGTAAATCCAAGAACATAATGTCGAAACCTATACAAAGAATTGGGCATATTAACCACAGCTTCTCAGTATATTTATTCCGAAATTTGCTGTAAATAATGCATCTCTTTTTCCAACTAACTGCTTAGTACACAGTATCAATACTAGGAATAAGAACAATATACATAAAGATTTAAAATCACTTACTCTTGCCCAGAAAGGAGCCCAGTATTCAGCAATGCATATTTTCAATAAGTTACCAGCAACCATTAAGAGTTTAGTTTCAGACAAGGCACAGTTTAAACATAATTTGAAAGAATTGTTGGTGGCCAACTCCTTCTGTTCCATCCATGAGTTTCTCAACAAGTGCAGTAGACCATTTTAATGAAAATTTATTATACTTTAATTTTTGACAATACTTGGTTGTAACAGCCAAGTAACTACCTACTGTGTGAATGATGGATGTATGGAAAGCAGATGTAAGTCTTAAGTCTGGAAATAGTGGAAGTTCAATTTTAAATCTTGTACATAATCTGACTGTTCTTAACTGAGCATCACCAAAATGAATAATTTACTTTAATTTTTGACAATACTTGGTTGTAATAGCCAAGAAACTGGCAAATGTCTGAATGATGAATTTAATGAAAGCAGATGTAAGTATTAAACCTGTAAATATTAGAAGTTTAAATTTAACTCGTGTACATAATTTTACTGTTTATTGACTGAGGATCATTAAAATTAATGAAACTCAAGTTTTTCTAATTACATGTTTGTAATATGTTTATCTGACGTGTTCCACACCCAGGAGGATTCCCTCTTTTATGGGTCTATGGAATGAATAATTAATCTAATCTAATCTAGACTGCGATCCTGCCACTGTCTTAATTACAACACATGCTGGTAGATGTTTCTTATGGGGAGGCATAACATGATCTTCTCACAGACAGACAGACAGCATTCAAATATGGTTTATGACTGAGAAGCCCATTTCTTAATCTTTCATTACATACAGAATGTAGGTGGCAGTTACCAAGTGTGCGTGTGGGAATGGAAGAGACACACAGTTGCCCTGAAATAATGCTAATCTTTGCATATGCAAGTATTTAGTATACTTTATCCCTATTTGACATTTGTTGGATGTTGTCTTCAAATTGTTGCACTTTGAATGGCCATCAGTGTACAATAAAGAAGGAAATACTGCTTTGCTGGCCATTTTGGGTAAAAGAAAGGCAGATGTGAAATTGCCATGAATAACATATGAAATACTCTGGCTTATTGCTGTAGAGAGGAAGGATTGCTTTTCATGTCCATGACATTTAGTAATTTCAGCATGACCCTTGGTTCATGCCAAATAGGGAGCATCTCAGCAACCTCTGGAAGTGTTGGCTGGGTACAGGTCTGGTGAAACCATGGTTCTCAAACTGTCAACTGCCAAGCCCTACGAGTTCTTTATAAACATAAGCTCTGGGCATGTTGTGTCATAGGAAATGGGGCTCCGGGATGAACAACCCAGGTGACAAGAATAGCACAAACCTCTATCAAAATAAAAAGTGACTCAGCAGCAAGGTGTACCCCGTGCTGATGTGGTTGGATAACTGCTGAGGCAAACTTGTCATTAGTCAATCTCTAGGGCACTGCCACACCTTGGTTATATTAGATTCATCTGTATAACATGGGGACAGTCAAGATCAATCATTATTTGCCCAACTGCTCATGGGAGCACAATAGTTCCAAATTCTTCAAATAAAAACATTCCCAATGGGACTGTTGCACCATGTGGGACCAACACCACTGACTCAGTCAAGAAGCCTTTTGGTAGGTTACCAAGAACTCGCACTAAAAAAATATTATTAATGTTCTAGGGAAGTTCTGATAGAATATAAATACTTCTGGATTAAAGGAGACACTGGAGAACAGAAACATTGATTTGTATGTAGTTTTACACAGAAAGAAAGAAAACTTGCTAGAATGTGGAGTAATCCTTTTACTAGCTAGAGTTAAAAACAAACAAACACACACACACACACACACACACACACACACACACACACACACACCTAATGCCCCTTTATGGTGCCGGCTGGACTACAGTGCTGGTGATGCGTTTTGGCAGGTGGACTTGGTTATGGGGTTAGTGTCAGGCGGGGTGGGTAGAGGTAGGTGGGAGGCAGAGAGAGGGATTGGAGGTGGGTGGCTTTCAGCTTGGAGGGTGACAGCTGGTATGCTGGCTAGGAATGTAGGATGGAGAGGTGGCGAGTACACAGGCCTACACATGTGATGCACGGTCATTGGACCTGGTGGGGAATGACGCACACTAAAGGTGATGTAGGGACATGAATTGGGAGGGGATAACAGGATGGAGAGAGGGGAAACTCTTGTATGGAGGGTGCATTGGCAGTAAGTTACTGGTAATTGAAGCCAGGGAAATTACAGCAGCAGAGGAGATGTTGTAAGGATAACCTCTATCTGCATGGTTCAGAGAAGCTGTTAGTAGAGGGAAGGATGCAGGTGGCCCAGGTTGTGAAGCAACCATTGAAGTTGTGCATGTTGTGCCACTCAGTGGTCAACTTTGTTCTTGGTGACAGTTTGACAGTGGTCATTTCTCCTGGTGAACAGCTGGTTGATAGTCATACCAACACAAAAAGCTATGCTGTGTTTGCAGCAGAGTTCATATAGGACATCACTGCTTTCAAAGGGGGCCTGGCCTATGATGGGGTAGGATAAGCCTGTGACAGGACTGGAGGATGAGGTGTAATAATGAACAAAATGAGATTTTTTTTTATGCCACTCAGTACAACTTTGGAGTCTGTGGCTGTTGCTGTTCATGTGAAGATACCACTTGAATTTACCATCTGTAATGTGTGTTCCACCCGATGATGATGTGCCTAAGAATGCATTGTCTGCACTGTATCCTCAGCTAACCCCACCCTTTCTTATATTGGATGACTTCAATGCCTGTAACCCTTTATGGGGTGAAACTGCAAACACTGGCCATGGCAAAGCTGTCGAAAACTTGCTCGTAGAGCTCGATCGTTGCCTCTTGAATGCTGGTGTTCACACACACTTCAGTGTGGCGTGTGGGTCTTACTTGGCCAATGACCTTTCCATTTGCAGCCAGTGTCTGCCCGGTCATGCACTATAGAGTCCATGGTGACCTGTGCGACAGTGATCATTTTCCAGTCGTTTTGACCCTTCCTCAGCTTCACTTACCTGGGTGTCCACCCAGATCGGCTCTCTCCAAAGCTGACTGGGATGCTTTCACCACTGCCATCGCCCTTCTCACTACACCACATGGAGGTACTGATGTGGTTGTCCAGAGTACAACTGCAGCCATTCTATCAGCAGCTGACTCAGCGGTCCCCTCTTCCTTGGGATCACCCCCATCGGAAGACAGTACCTTGGTGGACCCGTGAAATCGCTGTGGTGATTAGAGACTTCAGATGGGTTCTCCAGCACCATAAACAACGTGAGTTAATGGAGCACTCATTGCCATTAAATGGTTCCGTGCCCAGGTCTGCCACCTCATAAAATTACAGAAACAAGAATGCTGGGAGGGGTATGTTGCTACAATTGAACCATGTATGCCTTCTTTGCAGGTGTGGGGAAGAACTGACACTTCTGTGAACACTAGGGAGGATGGCAGCAGGTGTTCCTTGTATCTGTGTGAGTGGTGATGTCTGCACTGCTGCTGACACTGTTGCTGAAAATTTTGCTTTTCATTATGCTCGAGCATCTTCATATGAAAATTATCAACCTGCAGTTTGTGTCCTCAGAGGGCAGAGCAACTTCCTTTGCAGTTTACTACATGTCACCGGGAACCTTATAATGCTCCATTCAGTGAGTGGGTATTCCTCAGTGCCCTAGCCCATTGCCCTGACATGGCACCTACGTCAGTGTTGGTGCGCCGCGCGGCTGACAGTGGCCCATATCTTTGTGAGCTGTCCTCCTTTGGCTGCCCTGTGATGGACTCTTCAGTTACTGGACTCGTTGCCGTTAATTTTAGCTGACAACGCCTCATCGGCTAATTTAGTTTTACGTTTTATACGTGACGGTGGGTTTTATCATTCTATGTACGTTTTAGCACGTGTCCTTTGTTCCTTCGTGTTCTGCACTCTAATGCTTTTAGGGTGGATGTTTTAATGTGTCACAGAGTGGCTGGCTTTTCCCTTTTATTCTCGTGGTCGGCCAGCCACGGTCATCTGTTCTCTTGTTTTTACCCCTTCTACCTGTTTCTTGCTTCCCTCTGTGGTTTCCTTTTCCTGTTTTGACCATAGTAGTGTTGGTTGTCCTTCTGTCATTCTTCTGTTTCTTCCTTTCTCCTGTTATTGTGCTGTATGTCTCCTTTTTTTTCTTCTTTTCCTTGAGTAATTATTTTACCAGGAACAAAGGACCGATGATCTCGCAGTTTGGTCTCTTCCCCCTACCCATCTTTTAAACTAGCCAGCCAGCCAGCCAACCAACCAACCAACCAACCAACCGACCTGCCGTGGCTCCAGGGCCAGACAGCATCCACTGCCAAATGCTCAAACACTTATCAGTGGATTGCCAACATCAGATCCTTGCAGTTTTCAACCCTATCTGGAGTGAGGATGAGTTTACTTCTCAGTGGTGTGAAAGCATGATCATCCTAATTCTGAAACCAGGTAAAGTGCCCCTTGAGATGGACATCTCTTGCCCAATTAGCCTAACTGATGTTTTCTGCAAGTTGCTCGAATGCATGGTGAGCCAACAGCTGTGTTGATAAGTTGAGTCTCATGGTCTTTTGGGTCCGTCCCAGACTAGTTTTCGCCAAGGCTGTTCTACTGCTGACAATTTGGTCTACCTGGAGTCAGCTGCTCAGTCAGCTTTTGCCTGGCATCAACATCTTATTGCTGTGTTCTTCAGCTTGTGTAGAGCTTATGACACCACATAAGCCCACCAATTTTTGTCCAGAACTTCATATCTCGTCATACTTTCCAGGTTCAAGTTGGTGCTTCCTACACTAATCCCCATATACTAGACAATGGGATCCCTGAGTGCTATGTATTGAGTGTGCCCCTTTTTCTGGTGGCTGTCAATGGTCTAGCTGCAGCTTGGGGATGCACAGTGAAACTCTCCCTGTATGCTGACTGCTTGCATCTACTATTGCTCCTCATATGTGGGTGTTGCTGAGAATGCTGACTGAGGGTGTCATACGAAGGATGCAGACCTGGGCTCTCACTGATGGCTTCCAGTTTTCTGTCACCGAGGCATGTGTTGTGCACTGCTGTTGCTGCCATACTGTCTATCCCCAACCAGAACTCTACTGCAATGAACAAATGCTCAATGTTTTGGAGGCTTATCATTTTTTGGTCTTTGATGCCCAATTGATATGGCTTCCCCATCTTCGCCAAATTACGTGAACTTGCTGGTCACACCTTAATACTCTTCACTGTCTTTGTAACACCAGTTGGGGGTGCAGACCGCTCTACACTTCTGCGGCTCTACAAAGCTCTGACCCTGTTGCGTCTTGATTATGGGAGTCTGGCATGTGTCTCAGCATCGCCAAAGCTGGACCCAATACACCATTCTAGGGTCCAGCTTGCAACAGGTGCATTTCGGACCAGCTCTGTGAAAAGTTTACTTGTGGAGGCTGGGATCCCTCCCCTACAGATTAGGTACCAACAGCTGCTGCTCAATATGCAGTAAACATTTGCTGCTCCCCAGAGAATCCAAACTACCATGTATTTTTTTGGTAGGAAGATCTACCTCCCACAATAGAGGCCAAGGTCTGGAGTCACGATCGCAGTTCTCTTACAGTCTGTGCTCTGAGTGCCATCTTTCCCCACTATTGCCCTTGTCAGGCAGAAATTGTGTGTGTACCACCCCATCCTCGGATATGCCTCAATCTCTCCTTCTGACCAAAAGGTTCAATACATGCTGTGGTTTTTCACCGTCTGGTCCTGGACGTCCTTAATGCATTCCCGGGCTCAGACATAGTCTACACTGATGGCTCTGCTGTCGACAGATGAACAACTTTTGCCTACACACATGCAAGATGCAGTGATTGGCAGTGATTCTTTGAATAGTCCTCAGGCTGTCGACCAGTGCTACTCTCAGCACCCATTGATTCTGAGTATCCAGGATCTCCTGTATGGCCTCTACCATGCTGGAAGGTTGGTAATCTTTGTATGGACCCCTGGTCACTTTGGAATCCCAGGGAACAAACATGCTGACAATTTGGCCAAGTTGGCCAGCAGGATGCCGACTTTGGAGATGGGGTACTGTAACCGGATCTTCGATTGACTCTACACCTACAGTTGTTGGAGACTTGGAAGGTGGATTGGTATATCATGGTTTTCTTCCCTTCGTGTTTCTTGCAGGGAATCTACTGTCCTCTGTCGGCTTTGCATTGGCCACACTTGGCTGACCCATGGCCATATCCTGTGATGTGAAGATGCACCCCACTCTCGGTGTGGTGCCTGTCTGTAGTGGATGATACCAAAGCAGCACATTTGGTTTTACATTTTACCCATGAAAGTGGTTTTTACTATCTGGTGATGGTTGACATACTCATCATTGTTCTCTTTCCTGAGATTTGATCTTGTCTGTGTAGCTAGTTCTCTTGTGATAATGGAGGATGTGGAAGCACTGGTCAAATGCAGAGGGTGTGTCTCCGATCATATAAAATGTCTTGGTGACCTCCAGCTGCTTTCTGGGCAGGGCAACTCTCCCACCTTCATTCTTAAACAGATACAATTGAGTCCATTGAGGTTTGCTTTTTGTGTCCTTCCTCTCTAGGGACTACTCTTGGTTTGACATACCATACAAAGTATTAAGGGACCAGTGATCTCATCGTTCGGTCCCTTAGGCACATCAATCCATCTATCCAACATCTCTGATGTTGTGTGCCAATAAAACAAGATAACTTAAATGAGGATACCTTCACAGCATTTCTGTATAAGCTTTTGACAATGAAACAGGTAATAAGAAGCCTGAAATCCTATAAAGATTTGGCATAAAGAACAGAGACTGACAAATACAGTCTGAAATATATACAAAAATAAAATGAGGAAAAATGAAAGCGAAAAATCTAGAAAGATTCAAGCTCGTGTTAAGGCAGGATTGCATCTTCTTTCCTCTGTTGTTTAACTTTAATGTTGAAGAGATAATTAAGGTGGTGAATGAATTTTTTTTTTAAAACGTAAATGTAAATACAAGGGGGAAAGGCCCGCATCTCGTGGTCGTGCGGTAGCGTTCTCGCTTCCCACGCCCGGGTTCCCAGGTTCGATTCCCGGCGGGGTCAGGGATTTTCTCTGCCTCGTGATGGCTGGGTGTTGTGTGTTGTCCTTAGGTTAGTTAGGTTTAAGTAGTTCTAAGTTCTAGGGGACTGATGACCATAGCTGTTAAGTCCCATAGTGCTCAGAGCCATTTTTTAGACATTAATTTATTCTTGTTAATGGTGGTTGAGCTCCATGGCTGTGGGTTGAATTACTTGAAGGAATACTTTTTTTGCTGTATTTCTCTAGTAAACCACTGTAGTGTTTGCAAATGACATAACTCATTTGGCAAAACGTAAGGAAATTGAGATTATCTGAGTGGAAACAAGCTACTTCGAACAGAATGTGGGGAGAAAAACTTATGGATCCATTCGCCTCGTTTTGCACATTGTTTTTTGATTCTTGGCCAACTTTTTTTAAAAAAGAAATTCACTCATCATTTAGGGGCCCCATGCAAGGAGTTGAAGTTGCTCTGTCCAAAATGAGGAGTGTCCATGACGGAAGTTCTGCTGTCTGCAAATCTTACCTGAAATCAGAAATTAAACAGTTTTCTCAATTTTTAGGATACTGCACACAGAGTAATAGCACAGCTTTGTGAAACTTGACAAAATAATAAAATGTGCCAGACATTTGAAATGAAGATGTTTTTGTTTTGTGTTTTTGGTCACATTTTTTTGCAATATCTAAAGAATAAATTAAAATAAAATATTTGCCTATTGCTACTTGTAGAGATGCCTGAGGAGCAATTCAGACAAATTTTGGAAAGATTTATTTATTAGTGTGCGCGCAATCCATTCTGTCACCTTGAAATACACAAAGTGAAGGAACTCTACTGTGTAGGTAGTGAGATCATAGAAGCAGCTTCTCTGTAAGAGGTAGCATAGCTTCAAAAAAATCCACTGGCATTAAACACAGCTTGCATTATTCATACAATATATCTTGTAAACAGATTAATAGGTAAATTTAATCTTCATAGATTTCCAAAAAGCATTCAACACTGTAGCTGAATGACCAACCTGTAGGCTTTCTATCTAAAGGTGCAGAAGTTTGATTCAGTGTTAAGTTGTAGCAGAAGCACTACATACACTTAACGTTGCAAGTTTTGCTGATCGTCACTTAGTTAACTGGTCAACCTGTAAGCTTTGTGTGTAAAAGGGCAGAGGTTTGAATCTGTGTTAAGTTGTAACTGACTTTTTGTTTTTTTCCTTGCTGTAAGAAAAACAACTCTCTATTCTGATGTGCAATTAATTTTCCTCTGTAGATGTGACAGTTTTTAGGCTGTAAATAAGTAAGGGTCATTTGTGGTGACATTGTGGTAGAACTGGTGTCAATATCTTTCATTAATCCACCCATGTGGGATGATTCTGACTCCTGCAAAAAATATAACAACAGTAATATTAATAATAAATTAATTAAATAATTAAGTCCATCTCAGCCTGACAGTAGGACAAAGATTATCAGAAGCTGATTATTCAGACTACACAACAGTAGCAGCAATAAAACAGGTTTTCTAATGTTATATTACTGAATTTTGGCAAGAGGAGGCTTCACATGGCATCCCACTGATTTTCATTGATTGAGGATGACTCAAAAGTAACTCTTGTATAAGAGATTAGGTCAATAAGCCTATTTTTAAAAATTGGTGCATACATGTAATTGTAACACATATCATGTCGTATTACCGTTCAGGTAGCCTCTTCCTGAACTTTGGCTTGGCAATGAATGTCATACAAGCATTGAAGACATATATGCCTTTGGATCTTGCATAATGAATAAGAGACACTTTGGTGCATGAACTTTTCTTTTCCTTAATAGTTGCTGGAAAAAAAAAATCGATTATGTTCATGAAAATATGTCTGTGTGTGTGTTACAGGTAAGACTCTGCTTGAATGATAATATGAAACAGTATGTGTTAGGATTATCTGTAACTGCATATTGTATTATCCTTAATTGTATTATTATATTACTGTGTAATTATTGTGTTAAGTAATCTTTAGTTTTATTAAGCACTTTTAATTATCCATATGAAAAAAAAGAAAACAAGACTGCAAGGATTTTAAATCGTGATGCCCACATCAGTAAATACTCAGGCAATTCTAATTCATTCTTCAGTCTCAGTTGCACATTTTTTAATTGTATGCCATGTTCCAATGTCTGTGGCTCATGCACGTAGTTAAGTCAGCAGCCCTTCTTGTCTGTTCAGAACCTCATATAAGAGTACTGCGACATGAGGTTCTGACACAAAAAAGACAGGTTGCTGATGCAACTGCTTGTATCTGAAGATAATCCAGACATATCCAAACATGCACATATAATTAAAAATGTGCAACTGAAACTAAAGAATAAGTGAGGATTGTTTAAATGTTAATATAGTTGCTGATTCTCTCAGGTTGAATATGTCGACTACAGACTGAACAATTAGTCTAACTGCTGCACAAAAGTCCACTTGAAAGTGGTATAACACTCGCATGTGATGATTCTTGTCTTCAGTTTTTAACTAATATCTTAGTAACCCAAACTCTACATGAACAGAAACTGCTAAACATCATTGAAAGGTCAAGGGGAACATCGTTTTGGAGTAATTTATCACATTAGATGTAATTCCTGCATGTGGTGGCAGTATTCATCTGTATTCACTGCCAATGTTAACGGATTATGTTTGTCATCGCACCGTGCGTTCTACTACATCCGATGGCAGTAAACAATTTGTGGCCAGAGGCCTGAACGACTTCGTTTTCAATCTAGCCACATTACCTGAACCTTGCGTCATCATCCACAGGGTATTCGTGACCGTGTCATCACTGTTGTTGAGGAAGGGAATTTGGTGGTGTCAGAAGCTGGAACACTTCAGTGTTCTTGATCACATTATGCAGTAAAACATAGAACTATGTGATACTGGAGAATCCAGTAGGCATGTAGGAACAGGACACTGCCATGTAACGATGCCAGTCTGAGATATTGAAGTTGCTAACGTATCACGGCACTATCCTTTTTTAAATGTGATGTCCACTGAGTTTCTTGGGTCAGTTGACCCAGCTTGACTCCACTTTCAGGATGCTAGATTACAAAGCAAACATGCAGGTATCAAAGAGAGGCAACAATGATAATCGACTCTAGTGATTACCATTTGCTGAGGAAAGTACATATTGTGACAAGGAGACTGCAATATTTTCTGACAGCCAGTATTTTCCAGATCAAATGATGGTCAAGTGTGATGTCCATTTGTATCCAAATATAAAGACAAGTTACCTTCTTGTGACTTCATATGTAAGGCTGTTTGAAGCTAGACTTGGGATAATGCACAGGATAGTTATTCAATTTTATGCTGCCAGTATACGCTTACCATGGGTAATGTTAAGATCCCATCAGCATGACAACTGTATCCTGAAGGATCATTGTTGAATACATGTTAGCTATGTTGCAGGAGGGGTTTGCAGAATGGGAGAAGATTTCTCTTTCTCCTACTGCACCAGACTTCAGCCCCCTTTGAAAACGTATGGCCGGAGCTAAAATGGACCATGTGCCAAAAATTTGAATTGTTTGTTATGTTATGCAAAGCCTTTGTTGCCGAGAAAGCAGTCACATTACAGAATTTACAACACTGCTCATATAAGTACAGGACTTGTAATTAAGAGAGTTATATTATAGACAATCAGCATGAAGCACACAACCTCTGGAAGAACACAAGAAAATCTGTGCCATATAATTCCTAGTATTTGAGACATGTAAAAGGCACTTAAGACCATGAGATGAGTCACGCATGGAAACCAGCAATACATACACGAGTATTGGAGCTCTTAGTATAATGACTTCATAGTTAGGTGGTGTAATTGACAGTCGGATGATCAACTGCATGATGACAGGTGGTAGAATGTGAGAGATTTATTACACATCTCGTGGACTCCCTTTCTAGCAGGATCCACGTAGTCGTGACTGTGGGAGGCTTTTGGACTAAATATAAACCGATAGAGGAACTACATGTGGTGCCATTTTGAGGGCTGAAATCCTCTTATTAAGAACTGTAAACAGTCTGTTCTTTTAATTTCTGACTTTTTTGTTGGCTAAATGAATTGACTCAGCAAAATAAAAAATAACTGCTGAAAGTGGGATTTGATCTCAAACTTGCCATTATGCAGTTACTCATCAAATAGTCAACTACAACACCAAACGACGAAGGCACTATATAGTAAGTGCCCCAATAATAAATTTTTTCCCCCTGTGCTTGGCTATACCACATGACTTCAGTGTCTTTTCCATGTCTGAAGTCCTAGGAATGACATGAAGCTTTTTTCTTGTGTTCTATTTTTAGAGGATGCATGCTTCATGCTGTGTGTCAATAAGGTGTGGCTCCATCAGTTACACTCTTTGTTACAAGTACCCCATCGTTTTACAAGCGGTATTGTGCGCTATGTAATTTGATCAGCTTAACATAGGGAGCAATTGCAATTTCAGCCATTGCCACTTCTTGTGCTATCACGTGTTGAAGTGAAAGCCAGAATGTGGATATTGCATATCGAGTTATGGCAACATATTTTCTGTGACTCCAAAGGTATAGTGTTAATAAGTTTGCTCCATGAATTTCAAAGAATTAATTTTGCGTACTACTGTGGTTTCCACTATGTTTGAGTTGCATACTAATTTGATCAACACAACAGACTAACAGTATGTGTGTTGCTGCTCAAAGCTTATGCTAAACTCTACAGCACAGCAATTAATGCAACAAACTTTAGCTGATAGGTATTGAACAGCTTTTCAGCGTTATTGAACAGCTTTTCAGCGTTGGCTCTATAGCCCAGACCCATCACCTTGTGACTTTCATGTACTCAGGCCACTCAAGAAAACTCTAGATGGAGAGCATTTTATAAAAAGTGAAGACATGCAAGAGTTCCAACTGGAAGTGGCTTGACACACTTAGTCATAAAATAAAATAAACAAGGAAGGGGTAAAATTGCATTACTCGGTAGTAAACGTGTTTTAGATAAGATGTATGTGAACGTCAAAAACCAAACCAATGGTATTACTAATTTGCAGAACAAAATGCGAATGTTGTTGCAAAAGGTGTCCAATATATATCCACCCCCAATAGACAGAATAGATATTAGACAAGTTGATGAAAAAACCTTATCAGAAAGTCACACACTAATTTTTTAAACCTTAGCTCTTCTTTAGATATTAATTCTCTCTCTCTCTCTCTCTCTCTCTCTCTCTCTCTCTCTCTCTGTATCTAACTCTATATTTCTCTTCTCATTCTTGTAGTATCTTAAACAGAAATGACTATAAAAATGTACTAATTTCTAATTAGAATAATGTAATTAATTGGTCTGGTATATTGTTCTTATTACAGAATGGTACTATCACAGCTGGAAATGCATCAGGTGTAAATGATGGTGCTGCAGCATTAGTACTAATGTCCAACAAACTTGCTTTGGAGAAAGGTATCAAGCCTATGGCTAAAATCATTGGATGGTCGCAAGGTGGTCTTGACCCACAGTATATGGGTATGGGTCCTGTACCAGCTATAACTGCACTGGTAAGTAGTGCAGTGCATTGAGGTTTTACCTATTCTTATCTTTAGAATATGTGATCAGTTAGATATTATTTTCCAATTGTGCTCTCCCCCTCCCTCCCTCCCTCCTTCTTACCTAACACATTCATTATGCTGCAGCTTGCTATGCCTCTAATGTGTAACATGTGAATCTGTCAGTATTTACGTGTTATAGTACAGGGTATTGTTTGCTGTGAATGTGGGATAATTGTTGTGTTGAATGGGTGTATGTTTAGTTATTTTAAGTTTGTCATTGCTGTGTCTGGATATTCAGTAGAGATAAAGTGATGGTTTGCTTGAAAACCAAATTACTTTTCTCTGTGCTTGACATTGTTCAGCCATCCTTTCATAAATGAAAAATAAAGTTGCATGTTAATGTTCACAAGCACCCAGTCATTAATTGCTGTTAATTTTAAGGTGGACCCCCCCCCCCCCCCGGTTACCCCTTACCCCAGGGGCTCCTGGTTATTTTGTTAGTCTGTGCATGGCGCTTTGGGCCCCTGAGCTATTGCAGCCCGTTCTTCCTTCCCTGGCTGCATTTCCTTTATCCTGCACCTCTCTCCCTATCGTCACTCCTTCCCCGCTGCCCCCTCCTTCTCCTCTCCTGGTGTTCTGATTTATTTTGACCTGGTTATCCACCTGGTTCCCTGTATTCCTTGCAATTTTGTTCCTCTTGCCTGTTCTCTTTCGTCCTTTTTGGCATTTTGGTGCACCCTTGGTATTTGATCTCCACTTCTAAATTTTCTGTCTTTAGTGTGAGCCATTTGGGGAAGAACTCTCTCCCTAGTGTCTGGGGTGTGGTGCAGGCAGTCTGTGTTGTGGGGCTGTTATGTACCCATCTGGTTGAGCCCCCTGGCAACACAGGGATCACATTACTGATACCTCAGCTGTTCCCTCCCCATGGATGCCAAGGAGTGTTTGCTTGTCTTCCTGGAGCATTGGAACTCCCAGCAACAGCCGCCGTGCTTGGTGGTCCTTGCTGTGGGTGGGTGGCACACGTGGAGAGCCCCTGATCGGAGTGAGTGGTATCAGGGCAAATGCTTGGCACATGAAGCGTATCAAGCTGCAAAAATCTGACCATTCTCAAACAGCCGTCTCTTCAAATGGTGAAGGATCATTGAATGCTGCTTCACTTGACCTGGCTGCCTTCCATTCCCTGGCTACACCGTGGGAGGGGGGGCCAGGCTCACCATTTGGGGATGAAACACTTTACCCACTACCTTGTCTTTACTAGGATGGATGAGTACACATTCACTGCCTCAAAGCCATTGTTTTTTGTGGAGAAGATAGAGGACAAGTTTGGTGAAGTGGGGTGTCTCAATAACACGCAGTCAGGCTCCCTGTTGATCAAAGCTTCTACTGCCACCCAATCTGCAGTTCTTCATGCTTGTGATTATCTTGGCAATCTCCCAGTGTCTATTACTACTCACCAATCTCTGGGTATGGCCCAGGCAGTGATTTTTCATAGTTACCTCATCCTCCAAACTGACGAGGGGCTCTAGGATTAATCTGCAGCGATGCGGCATTCATTTTTTTTGATGTGTGCAGAAGGGTCACAAAGACAACTGCACCAATACCAGCACCTTCATTCTGGCTTTAGAGTGGATTCCCTCCCAGAGGTGGTCAAGGTTATGTACTACAGATGTGATGTGAAGCCTTACGTCCCACCACCCATGAGGTGCTTTCGGTGCTTGTGTTTGGGGCATATGTCTTACTGCACGGCGAACCCTCTGTATGGTGACGATGGACACGCACTCTATGAGGGTAGCCCCTGTGTTCCACCACCTGTGTGTGTCAGTTGTCATGACCGACTCTCCCTCGCTCGCCAGATTGCCTAGCTTAGGCTCGTCAAAAATATGAAACACTCCATCTGGCGTCACTTTCTTCAACTTTTGCCTCTGTTACATCCTTTCTCACTCCTACCTCTTCCTTACCTCACCCCCATCCCCCTCTCCAATCCCCCTCCTTTGCAGTTCCCATGACCTTCCCTCGGTAGCCACTCCCCCACCCCGCCCAAAGAAGTGCCCCCTCTTCTTCGGCACCTGCCAGTGATGACAGTATCGTCATCCTCTTCCTATCCCGCTACCTTTCTTCAGCAGAAATGCCGAGTTGAACAGACCTCCCCCCCCCCCCCCCCCTCCCCGGCCTCTTTCAGCTGCCACCATCTTGGATCTTATAATCAACCCTTCACTAAATGGGAAGTCTTACAGGCTCTTACATCTTCACATGACACGGCCCAGGTCCGTATTCCATCCACAACCAGATGATCCTACACTTGGACATTACCCTGAGGCAACATTTACTCATGATCTTCAACTGCATTTGGCCCACAGGTGCTTTCCCTTCACAATGGTGAGGCAGTATAGTTATCCCCATCCTTAACCATGGGAAGAACCAAACATCTCTCAACAACTATTGCCTGATTAGCCTGACAAACTTAAAGTGCTTTGAGAGGATTGGTAGCTTCCGATTATGTTGGGTACTTGAATTTGGGGTCTTATGCCAGCGTATTAATGTGGCTTCTGGGAAAATTGATCTCCCAACTGACCATTAACTCAAATTGTAAACAACAATCTGACAGGCTTTTACTAACTGCTGGCACCTTGTCACAGTCTTCTTTGACCTACATAAGGCATATGACATGGCTTGACGCCATCACATTTTAGGTACCCTCCATGACTGGGGCTTTTGTGACCCCCCCTTCTGATTTTTTATCTGTGAGTTTTTATCCTGCCGGCGCTTCAGAGTTTGAGTTGGCACTTGACTCAGCACCCCTTGGATTCAGGAGAACGGTGTTTCACAGGGTTCTGTGTTAAGTGTCACACACTTCCTCATAGATATCAATGGGCTTATAACCTCTGTTGGGCCTGTGGTTACCCTGGCATTGTATGTCAACAATTTTTGCATCCGGTGCAGCTCCCACTCGGTAGCATCTGCTGAGTACCAGCTCCAAGGTGCCATCTGACAGGCCTCTGCATGGGTTGCCTCCCATGGCTTCCAGATTTTTCCCCCCCAAACATGGGTAATACATTTTTATCAGTGACCCACAGTACACCCTGATCCAGAACTTTATTTAGGTGACCAGCTCCTTGGTGTTCTTGGACCTTGTTTTTGATAAAAAGCTGATGTGGCTACCCCTTATTCACCACCTGAAGACTATGTGCATGTGGAAGCTAAATGCTCTCTGCCTCCTGGTCCACACTGCTAGGGGAGCAGACCATGCTACTCTTCTGCATCTTTGCTGTGCTCTGGTCTGGTCCATACTAGACTATGGTTGTCAAGTATAGGCCTCAGTGGCTCCTTCCAATCTGAAAATACTTGACCCTGATCACCACTGTGGGGTGCGTCTGGCTATTGGTGCCTTTTGCACTAATCCCGTTGACAATCTCCTTGCAGAAGCGGGGTTCTTCCCTCTACAAATACGATGGAGCCAATTCTTGGTTTCTTATGCAATTACCATTCGCAGATTCCCTGACCGTCCCATATACCCAGACCTCTTTGCAAACGAGGGATGTCTTCCTCCTGTTAACTATCCTCAGGTGGGATTGCCAGTTGGAATGCATCTCACTTCCTCTTCCCCTCTGTTGGGATATCCATCTCCACTCACTGGAATGCGCCCTGTCTATTTTCTCCTCGCCCCTCCACACCAGGTGGTGCCTAGACCATGTATTAGGACCGACCTAATCCAGGGTGCTGAGGTCTCTGTCACCACTATGGTTTTCCAGCATCTTGTACATTCCATCCTTGCAGAGTTCCGGGCTGCCACCATCTTCTACACTGATGGTTCTAATACGACAAGATAAGGTGGGATACTCTTTCATGTCTCCTACTAGCTTAGAACACTATTTATTGCTGGGATCCTCTAGTGTGTTCACAGAATAGCTACTAGCCATCAACAGGGCCCTCCATTTTGTTTCTCAGGTCTCCTTCCACAGTGTTTTATAATGTACCGACTCAGTGAGCAGCCTTGAGGCTATCGACTGATGCTACTCTCGTCACCCTTGGGTCTCTGCTATCCATGACCCTTTCTCTGTGCTTGGCCGTGCCACCTGCTCAGTTGTCTTTCTCTGGGTCACAAGTCGTATGGGCATCCCAGGAAATGTACTGGCTGACCGTTCAGCCAGAGTAGTAGATACTTATCACCTGTTCCCTTTCATGATTCCAGCTCCGGATGATATGCAGATCTCAGTCAAATCTCACGTTGCCCGAAACTGGAATGACATCTGGTGCACTACTGCTCTCAGTAATAAACTTCACACAATCAAGGAGTCTACTGCGGTTTGGCACTCTTTCTTCTGCTCCTCTGGGAGTCCACTGTCATCCACTGTCTTATGCTGTCTACACATTAGTCATACCAGGCTCACTCATTGTTTCCTCTTGCATAACGAACTACGCCCACAGTTTGGTTGTGGAGCCAGACTGACGGTATCCCATATATTAGTGGAATGTCCCCTTCTTTTGGTCCCTCATACTAAGTACAGTCTTCCAGATTACATAAATTTAATTTTAGCAGACTGTTCACGGATGGTAGATCTGGTCCTCTGTTTCCTCTGTGAAAGTGGTTTTTATTTTCAGATATAAGTTTTTGTTTTATTCCTGGAGCAGGGGCAGAGTGGTTGTGGTTGGGGCCCCTCTTCACGTTTTATTGGTCTGGGACCCATGACCACTCCCTCTTGTAAAGAGTTGTGGGTACCCTTTTATACCTTCTAATGTGTGTGTTTTAACTTCTTTGTTTTATAGTTTGACTCCTCTGACTGGATCCGTCCACTTTTAGTGGACCCTCTCTCTTCTGTGTGGAGCTTTGGAATCGCGGGACTGATGACCTCGCCATTTAGTCCCATAACCTCCTTCAGTTAATCAGTCAAGGTGGAAGGTGTAGTTCTTGCATGCCACATAACGTAGAGCCCTTCTCCATACTTTTTTGATGATCCAAACAGAAAATATTATCTCAGTAATATTAGCTTAATGATACTGGAAAGTCGTAAAAAGAATACTAACAACATAGGGAGTGAAGGTGACCACTCATCTTGTAGATGAGGTGTTGAGTGACAAATACACACTAGTTAGATTTATATTGTAACTAAGCTTTTGGGCAATGTCCTTCCTTGGAACTAACAGACAGCAAGCACAGCTTAAATGTTTAACTTAAATCTTGTTATTTAGGTTGCATGTCATGCAGAAACCTTTTTCCCCTACAGTAAGTGAGGTTGCACTAATGATGTGAGATATTTCTTATTGGTGTAGACATTTACTACCCTTTTACTGTGTGAAAGGTCTGTATCATTTATTCTTGGTAGCTGGTGTGCTGACTGCATAGGTTTCAAAACTTTTTTTAATGTGATATATGTTACATATTAGTTTCCTCTCTGCAGTGGAAAATTGTAACATAGCCTTTTAATTAAACTCCTTTCGCTAGTAATTGAGAAATTACGTTTGGTGACTCAGCAGTAAAATTCTGAACACATGAAGAAGGTTTTTGCTTTGCATCCCAGAGATGCAATCAAAATGAAATAAAAGTTTTCTTCAGTTTCTTTAACTAGATGACTACCACGTTGTTCTCTTTCAGTGCTACAGTTTATTACTCTTGCAAGTTTTGACCAGTGTCGACTAATAATCTACTGCTGATCATTTATCTGTTAAAATGCACAACATAAAATTCTTCATAGTTACATATGTCAGCACTGAGGGATCTACGTTTTTGTGGGTTGGAACTTCAAATAATGTGTAATAGTGTAGTTTGCCCTGTCTTCATTTTATCATTGTACACTTGTTCTCTATCTCTTTACATCTTTCTAATGTCTTGTCATTTCCATTCAGATGTGTTGTACAACAAGTGGAGTATGGCCACTCAATTAAACACTCTCCCATCAGTCGCTTAAAATGCTCTTACCGTTGCTTATAAGTTGCACCATAGTTTATATTCATTGTAGAGTGTTTAATCACCAGGGTAATCTGGTTATTCGATCAAAGGAAGGCAGGGGTGGAAATACTTAATCAGCCAATAGCATCCAACTTCTTTGAAACACGAAGCCATCAAAAGAATGGACATAAACCACTAATTGAATTATACATTCATCACAACTAATGTTTCATATCCTAATTTGCTAATTTCACCAACTTGGAACCAAACTGTCAGTTTCTAACTTAACCTAGACCTCAGGGCACATTACAGGTCAGTCTTACATGATAGTATGTATTCTAGAAAATAATATGAATGCAAATAATTTTCAATGTTATGTTCTATTTATATTTGCACACATATGGTGTCAAAGGAGTACATCATCATTACATCAAGAGACATAGCCAACAACTAGTATCAATAGGTTCAATCCATCCAGCAGGGGCATAGGCGTATCCTATATGACCATTCTTATTAAAACATTGTGATACTGAACTAATCTGGATGTGCATTTTCAGCTTTTCAAGGCATAATGAATAATCAAATTTTGAGCATGCAGCTGTGTAAATTCCGCTTCCACTGATATTTTGGCTGTGTATCTCCCAGACCACCTGGGAGTGAGCCAAGAGACTCTTGATAAATGGCAAATATACTAGTGGGAGAGGTGGAATTTGCATGATTGTAAGCCCAAAATTTACTAAATCAGCCATCTGATGATCCAACATTACAATCCCCCACTTCTTATACTGAACTGTCCCTTCTATCTACCCCAGGCTTTTCCAGCACTATCCCATAAGGCAAGGGCACCCATCAGCTCATCAGAAGGCAGGTGCAGCTATAGGCTCTCGGCCATGTAGTACGATTTAGTATGTCTCATCATGTCTGCTTGACTGCCCACTTCTAAGCTGTGTTTGCCCTGACCTGCCTAGCCTGCTGCTGCCAGCGAGTGGGCACTAGACCTGGAACAGCCTGTTGGCTATATTTACCCTTTGTCTGCTCCTCTCCTAGTTTTATAGGTAGTATTTTCCAATTTTACATCCCTTGGCAATTATTTAATAAAGGGTGTCACTCCTAAGAATCATCATGTGCATTTTCTCTGCTGTTTCAGCAGATATTTGCCATTTAATTTTTGCATTGTGTATGTGTAGTCAGCCCAAACAAATAGTGCCCATCACCTCTTTCAAGTAACTCCTGGTGAAGATAGAAAACATCAGTTTGTTTCCTGTTACAAACAAAATGATTTTAAAATCAGAATTTTATGTGCCCATTTGATAGAGTGTCCCAGATTAGTGTAGTGTGATATTTGTTTTGTTGTTATATATTAACAGGGACAGTAAAACTCGAAGAGTAACTAGTACTCCTGCAGTGACAGCACTGCCCTGGCCTGCACTGACTGCTACTGCCAAGCATGCCGCAGTACTGAGTAGGTGCTTGATTTCTGTTTATGCTTTGTGTTTTACTGTTTGTGTTAACACATACTGATAAAACAAATATCAGACTAGACTAACCTGGGACCACTCTGCCAAATGGGCACATAAAATTCTGATTTTCAAAATCATTTTGCTTGTAAGTGGAACTAGCAAACACTTTCCGCCAAAATTGGGCTTCACATAAACATTTTCATTTGGGCTGGCTCCAGTTACATAGCACAGAAACAAAATTGCAAATATCTGTTGAAACACCAGAGAAAATGTGCCAGTTGACTCTTAGGAGAGACACCATGTATAGATAATGGCATTTCTTTGAGCTTTAGTAATTCTGGTGCTGTGTGAAGTCCACAGTATTATTGTGCTGTTACTGTGTCTCTGTATTTTTGTATCAGTATTGGTTTGTCAGATGTTGTTTATTTGTTTGAAGTTCCTGTAGTAAATTACTAATGGAGAACACTGTGTTGTGAAAAGGGGACTGCTTTTGTCTAAAGTGTTGTTTTATTCTTCATTCTAGTTAGAGAAGGTACACTGGGGCATATCTGATGTAGATCTGTTTGAGATAAATGAAGCCTTTGCTTGCCAAGCCATAGCAGTATTGAAGCAGTTGGGTCTTAATCCAGCAAAAGTTAATGTTAGTGGTGGTGCAATAGCCCTAGGGCATCCACTGGGGGCTTCTGGTATGTACTTGCTTTCAAGATGTTTTATTTGTAAATGCTTCTACTCAACCTCTTCTACTTAACTGCATGAGTACGAGCCATTGTGTCAGTGGTGGCATGTTATTTTGTAAAACTGACTTTAAAATTTAATATTGTCTTCTTCCATTAATTTGAGTCACAATATGGAGCTGATTTGAGTTTTAGTCATTAGTAGATAACGACTATGGCTCCAATTTCAAGAATGTTTTATACACCTGCTTGCCAACAAGTGACAACCATATTATTAACTATGTGCAAAATCAGCGTCATTACTAGAACAATATTTTGAATCATTGAAGGAAATAATTTGTCAGCACAGATTCTAATGAATCATCATAACACATGGTTCATCCATTTTGCACACATTTGTCACTTGCATATTAGAGATATGGCTCATACAGTGCAGATTTTAAGTGCTATAATGAAGGGAGCATGTGCATTGATGACACATGGGCAAATCCTTTTTAACATAACACTTACCTTATTTTTGTCAAGTAGATAATATTTGGAATAGACAGGGAGTACAGAGGTGTAGTTGAAGTAGACCAATCAAAACATTCTTTAGAGAAAAATGTAATGTTGGTAGTGGAATGTATAGCTCATAAAAGCTAAATCATCTATAACTGTAATACAAACCAATCCATCATTATTGTAGTCCCTTAGCTTGATAATGCCCTAACATAACCTCATTCATTTACCTTGCATTAGATATCCACTCTGTGAAGAAATCTGCTATAATTGGTTTAATTGTGATGATATACATTTCAGGAGCACGGATAATAGTGACTTTACTTCATGCTCTTCAAAGGACCAGAGGCAGGCGAGGTGTTGCCGCTCTCTGTATTGGAGGTGGAATGGGTATTGCTATTGGCATTGAAATGTGCTGAGATTATGGCAGATTTGGCAATAATCAAGAGAAGGATGTGTTTTGTAGGTAAGTAAAATTATGTGGTACCATCAAAACAATCAATTTTTTGAAGTATTTATTTTTTCATCAACACAGGTGTTACATTTATTTGTAGGCTCCTAACAGTTTGGGAGAGTTAGTGAATGTGCCATTTCATTTAAGGAAAACAAATACAGCATTTGCTACTGCCAGGCACAGCAGCAGACAGCCCTCCCTCTCATTCACACAAGCACAATCCTCCTCCCCTTCTTACACATCCACACACAGTGATGATTATTTTTATAATAAGCAGAACTAATATACCATTCAACAATATGAAAAGTAATAGACATGCAGTTGTTCAGAGTCACTCTCGATTGTATTGTACAAAAATCTGCAAAATCTTCCCAAGTTTGAAATAACTATTCATTAATGGCTCTGAGCACTATGGGACTTAACAGCTACGGTCATCAGTCCCCTAGAACTTAGAACTACTTAAACCTAACTAACCTAAGGACATCACACAACACCCAGCCATCACGAGGCAGAGAAAATCCCTGACCCCGCCGGGAATCGAACCCGGGAACCCGGGCGTGGGAAGCGAGAATGCTACCGCACGACCACGAGATGCGGGCATATTCATTAATGATTAAAGAACTTAATTTTTAGAAGCAGCACTTATGTGAAGCCCACTTTTATTTTTTTATACGAGATTCTCAAAGCGGAAGAGGAAATGCAGAAGACAAGTGGTTTTCCACTGCATCTTACAAGTTTGACAGTGAATATGTTCTGTTCACTCACGCCTTTAGCGGATGTGATACAACATCCGCCTTTTTTGGTCAAGGTTAAATTAAGTGCTGCAATATTGTTGCGAAAAATGAACACCTAACCTCAGCGCTTTGCACGTTCAATAAACCACATGCTACCTGTGAAGAAATAATAACAGCAGGAGAACAGGTTACTATCGCATTGTATAGTGGAGGTGTCAGCAGTTCCCACACACTAGACCATTTGCGGTACCAGCTATTCGCCAAGTCTGCCACAAAAAGCAAACTGAATTTTGCACGGTTGCCACCTACACAAGATGCTGCACAACATCATTTGTTGAGGACTTACCAAAAAGTCCAAAGTTGGATGGGAAACTGGAAACCTCCTGAGAAATGGGGCTCGAATCACAGTGACCATGGTCCAATACCCGTTATAATGATCCAGCACCTGAAGCACTTCTTCACATTGTTTCATGCTCATGCAAGCTGAACTGTGGAGGAGCGTGCTCCTGCAGAAAAGTGGATTTGAAATGTTCTTCAATTTGCAAGAAATGTATTGGGGTCAACTGTGAAAATGTGCCAAAATTTTTATATGAAGACAGTGAAGATGTTGAGGAAACCGCTGACGAAATCAACGAACTTGCTGAGGCTGACTCGCTGTTTAAAGAAGAGGTCAATCTGGGATCAACTCTATGTACAGACCCTGAATCCGTAACTCAAGGTATTTCTGGTGACACTGAGGAACCTGGCCCATCAAAACGTTGGAAGTGATGCTCATATCTGTCTCAAGTGCGCGAAAGTGCGATATTACAAGTATTACACACCCAGAACTGTCAACATTTTTTATTAACTGACAATGCATTTTAATTGTAATAAAGCTACTTATTTTTAATGTCAACTGTGTGGCTTTTATACACAAGAATAATTACCTACCTTATTAGGTTGCCTATTGCAGCTAATAATAGTTCAGTTTCCCGAGACAATTTATTTTGTGTGTGTGTGTGTGTGTGTGTGTGTGTGTGTGTGTGTGTGTGTGTGTGTGTGTGTGTGTGTGTGTGTCTTAATGATGTATTTTTATATTTACAGTTTTACAAATACCAGGGCTGAGGTGGCCCATAGTGAACTTCAGGTAGTGATGTAAGAATCACAATAGTTAGGTGCCCAGCAATCCTCATGTTGCATACAAAGAAATTAAATACCTGAAAGTGAGGTGGTAAATTCCAACATATAACATGATGTATAACGTATTTATACTACACAAACAGAAACTGAAAAAAACAGTGTTCAAAAATAAGGTATCTTGCCACTATGCTCAAAATTTGAAAAATTGGTATTTTTTGAGGCGCTGTAGCGCCTTCGATACTGGGAGTAGAAGAAAATGGTAAGAATCAAATTTGTAGAGAATTTTGTGCTCTTTAAAAAAGAAAATAGACATCAAAGTGATAGGAGCAAATGAAACTGAGATATTTTGAAAAAACTGAAAAAAGTCCGAAATTTTCGAAGTTTTTTGACTGCAGAAAGTTTTCCCAAGAGAAATTTGGTTGGCAAAACTTGGTTTTTTAACCTTTCCAACAATATGAACGAGTTAAAAAAATAAAATCTTCTACCCCACCTTTTGCAAGGTATATCTGCTATTTGACTGGACTAAATAGCAAACCCTCCCCTGGAATCTTAATATGTTCTTTATCCATGAAAAAACAGTCACTCCGTTGCCAGTGAAATAGTGATGACTATTGATGATTGCAGAAAGCAAGGAAATTAATTTAATTCACAGAATGAAATTTTCAATCTGAAGTGGAGTGAGTGCTGATATGAAGGCTTCCTGGAAGATTGAAACTGTGTGCCAGACCGAGACCTGAACTCGAGATCTTTGCCCTTCATTGGCAGCCAAGAGCACTTGCTTGTGAAAGGAAAAGATCCCAATTTCAAGTCTAGATTTGATACACAGTGTTAATCTGCCAAGAAGTTTCAAAATCATTCTCATTGACCAAGTAATTCAACAGCCTCTGTTTGTAGGTTTATTCTGTTCACAAGTCACATCAGGAATGCTAGGAAAAATTTGAGTTTATACATTCTCATAGACTGAGTCCACTGTCTCTTTAAAAATTATATAGATAATTTAAAAAATTAGTTTTTATTAGGCACTATAAGGAAATTCATAAAGTGATTTAGTTTTTCTCGTGTTTCCCATGTCTTTAACAGGAGTAACATTTGGTAATTTTAGATGAATAGCACATACACTCTAGTGTGTAAGCCATATTGTATTCTACATGACTGACCGTTCAGAAAATTCAAAAACGACTGAGAGTTTGCGGAGGATGGCAAACATTTTGCTTGACTGTCATGTAATGCTGAACTGATTGTAAAAGTGTATGAAGAAGATATTTGTGGGAACAGGAAGCAGACAGGTAAAGACTGTAAAGCCATTGAACTATCACGTTTTCATCCCATCATTTGTGGAACTGTCTAGAAGAAACTTATTTCAGCTTGCCATGTTGTTACATTGCAGTTTGAGGATATTCAGGGAAAATGTTGAATGTAAGTGGCCTGAAACATATAACAACTAAAAGCAGTTGCTTGAACAGAATGCTGTACCTGTGCAACACACTGCTTATTTTTTGACTCATTGTTGAAGACAGTGTGACCACTGTCAGCTGCTCATATGGTCTAACCCTTTATGATTTGTGTTAAAATGTTATCTCCATTGAAGAGGTCAAAATTGATTGAAAACAAGAATTGAACATACTACAGCAAATGGACTACTACTACCAGTGCCTCCAAAATTCAGAAAATCACTGCAGTTGCTATGTAGAAGTCTGAGGGCACTAATTTGAAGATTATTCTGGAAATTGGAGTTAAATTAAGACATTTGCCTTTTTAAATTAGGAAATTCTGAGAAATTTTTGGACTGATAGCAATGCAGTATTAATTTATTTTGAAGCAACTATGTAATGAGTTTTTCAGAGATAGAATCCAGATTCACTCAGCTGCATATATCCACTGTGAGAATCAGTCACCATAGAGATTACTCAGAAGATGAAATTAGATTAGATTTTCTGTTCTTTCCATAGAATCACAAACTTTGTTCAATTCTCTGACCCAAACTGAGGAATTGAGCCATATGGTGCAGTGGCTACACCACAGGACGTTCATTTGGAAGAGTTTGGATTCAAACTCCTGTCTGACAGTCCAGGTTTAGGTTCTCAAGGATTTCTGTAAACTGGTTGACATATTTTGGGATGGTTTCATTGAAAAGAATATGGACAGTTTCCATCCCTATCCTTGTGCTTTATGAGCATGAACAAACTTCTGATATCATTATTAATGAAACACAAAACGCAAATATTTCTTATAGTGAGGAGATCCTTAGAAAAAATGCACAATAAACATTTACAGGACACTGACATCCTATATGTCCCTTACACAGGTTCTAAGTACAGTGGCCTTCAGTGATGTGGAATAAGTAACAACTTTTAAATTTTTTCATTCACAAAATAATACAAAACTTAGAAAAACACAAACATGTATACATATACCTGCTTAAGTGCATGAGATTACCAGACCTTTGCACCTAGTCATAGTCATCATCGAAAGAAAAGTTTGCAGTGCTTACTTACACACATTTCATTTCTATTGCGCAGATACTTTAATGTAGCAAGTAATCATGAACAGTCAAAAAGTGAACACTTACAGTCACAGGGAGAATATTGGTGCGGGGAACAAGCTCAGCCTTTGTTTCACACCCATGTTTTGTGCTTCTGCAAAAGCAATGCTGAAACATGGTGATAGTGATCACTGAAATGTTTGGTAATATAGCAACTAATAGTGTCGCACTAATTGATGTATTCGATGAAGGTAGCTACAGCTATGAAGTGCGTATCAGTTATTGGTAATAATATAAAATTATAATCAAATTGAACTGAAAGTTATGATATGGATATTTGCCATTCAGGTTAACTAACAAAATTATATAAAACTTTAAACATGTTGGATGAAAGTTTTTCGGCAAGTTACATTAATCACTATCATGTCTAGTCTCAACCATGTCCATTGTGAGATGAGTCATCAGCAGAATGATTGGTGTGTATTATATTGTTGTCAATTGCTATGATGTGCCACATTATATGCCCAATGAGATTTGTTAGGATATATCAATGGAGTATCTAGAAAATGGCTAGTTTCAATAGAAGGTCAGAATATGTTTCAAAATTTGGTCTAAAGATAAATATATTGTCAATTACATAATAAAAGTAAGTTCATGAATATTTAATCTTTTCTTAAACATATATTTACTTGTGAGCACTTATTGTAAAAGACTGCCTGTTTTGACATAAATGTTTCAAAATGGTTGTTTAAATCACATTGCAGGATACCAGCTGGTGTGTTGCCATTGTAGGGACATCAAAATAATGACTGCAGTGAGTGAAGTGCCAAATCAAAATGCATTACACACCAGAAAAGTAGAAACATCGTGCAAATGTAAAACTGTGTCCTCAGTCACTACTTTTGAGAAATGATTATGACGGTGTTCAGCAACATGAATACATTTGGCTATGGCATAACTGTGTGGGTTGTATGAAACTACAAAAGCATTGCAAGATGTGCATGTTTGAATGTAAATACAGATGTTAGGCAAGCCTGCAGGTTGCGCTGTTGTATTTGACCCCAAACAGCACCTGTGAAATATCCTCAATATGTTGCAGGTATCAATCATGGTTCTGTGTAGTTATGAGTGCATCATGTCAGAGCAAATTGTAGGTGCTCGTATGGTGGGTGTTTCCATAACTGAGTTAGCTGAAGTGTTAAGTGTTTCAAGAGGCACCATATCAAAGATTTATGCTGCATGCAGGGAGAGTGGGAAAACATCATCTGCAAAGTCACAACAGGGACAAAAGTGTGTAAGTGATGGTGATAGACGGTCATTGAAGGGAGAAGGAAGGAGGACTAAGAGTTTAACATTCTGTTGACTGTGCAGTCATTAGAGACGGAGCACAAACTTGGACTACAAAAAGATGGGGAAGGAAATTGGCCATGCACTGAAGTGATTTAGGAAAAGTACGAAAAACCTAATTTTTGGATGGCTGGACAGGGATTGCACTTTCATCCTCCCAAACATGAGTCCAGTGTGTCACTGAAGAAGATTGTGGCTGTAATAAGAGCACAACATCTGCAAAAGTCATTGTAGAACTAAATATGACACTCACAAACCCTATCAGCCTCAAAACAATACAAATCGAACTTCATAAGCAGAGAGTTGCAGGGCAAGCTGGAATTCCAAGACCACTCATTAGTGATGAAAATGCCTGTAGCAGGAAAACACCATGCCAAAGCCATAAAATCTTAACTATAGAACAATGGAAGAAAGTCATTAGGTTGGATGAGTCTTGTTTCACACTGTTTCCAACTTCTGGCTTGTTTGTGTCCAAAGAGTGAAACATGGTGAGGGTTTAGTGAGGATTTGGCGAGCCATATCATGGTATTCCATGGACCCCCATACTTACTCTGCAAGATCACAATACTGCCATGGATTGTGTGACCATTTTGGCTGATAAGGTCCATCCTATGGTACAGTCTTTGTTCCCCAATGGGGATGTGTTCAGAGATGACATTGCCCCTGTTCACACAGCTTACATCACTCAGGATTGGTTTTTTGAGCATGAGGATGAATTGTCACATCTCCCCTGACCACCACAGTCACTAGATCTTGATATTATTCAGCCTTTGTGTTCTGCTTTGGAGAGAAGGGTGCCTGATCACCATCCACCTCCATCATCCTTACCTGAATGTGTCACTATTTGTAGGAAGAATGGTATAAGGTTCCCTTGGAAACACTACAGAACCTTTGTTTATCCAGTTTGAGATGCTTGGAGACTGTTTTAAATGATCTAGAAATTGGCGCTGAGCGGTGTGAGCGTCCTTCAAAAACTAAAAGTTGTCTACAAAATGGTACCACCTGCTGTAGAAACTAAGTCTAAAATGAATATAACATCAAATGGACAATTTTCCCCACCAATCTGCAGTGCTATTGGTGTACAGATTTAATGTAATAAAACTGAATAGTAGCTTTGTCATCAGTTTGTGTTGCTAATGATCAACCAGTCACACTTGCGTGAGTACTTATTTTACGCTTTCCCCCATCAGTCTATCAATGTTTTAACTGCAAAGTTTAGTGCAGACAGTTGAAATCATTCTACCTACCCTGTGGTTGAATATCATGTGGAAGTCAGTGTGAATGAATAAGAAGAGAGTGAAATTTTTGGAATTTCTGCTTTTAGAATTTTTCACTTTTAACAGTTGAATCTCATTGGTCTCAGGCTGTTTTAGTGAAGGCTCTAATAAACACAGTATTGTGTGTCCCAAATGCAAGAAACAAGGACATTATTCAAGCTTCACAGCTTGTCGGTGTATCTATTATTGAAAAAAAATCTTCAGCTTCTTTCAGTTCCCAATATTAAAAATCTAAAAATTTTTTATATTGTAATCTCATCAATTAAATATAAAGTAGCAGAGTTCATGTAAGTAAAATTAACTCATACATTTTATAATTGTGTGACTATTAATGTTTTTATGTTTGTTTCAGGATTTTATAACACCACTCCTTTTCGACAATAAGGTTTGTGGCATACGTATTTTAGAAAATTGGTAGTATGTTCTATATATGTGCTCAGTTTTTATGGATCGTGGTTCTTAAATAGCATTTATTGGTTATGTTGGCCTCTTATGTACCAAATTTTATCTGTGACAGTGTGAAAATACAAGAAATTAGCTTTATTTTTTTGTACAGTCTTTTACTTATACTGGATCAGTGAGAGGAATTGTGTAGACTGTATGTGGCAGAAAGGTTTTGTGTACAAAACCCTGTGCTTTGTCTATGCAGTATGCATTCATGTGTACTTTGTTTTTGGGGTAATATTTTTATAGGTGTATGAATTATATTTATTTGAAGTGAAAACTAATGATTCATGAGACAATTGATCTTATGAAAATCGGCTGTAATAATGAAAATCCTTAAAGGTGAATAAATAATTCAGTGTAATGTAAAATTGATGATTTATTTTTGCACATGTCTGACACCACTGGTTACTGAAATATATTGCTTGATTTTAAGATCATACTTTACCTTTTTTTCCCAAAGAATTCTATCCAATCATTTGTTTATCATACTTCATAGCATTTATCATGAAGGGAAGAGTCAACCAATACATACATATACACATTATCTTACAAGGGGAGGCCACGATGTTGGGATCATATATTTACTTCAAACTTTGTATGCGTTTAGCAGGCCATTGAAACAACATAATGTGCAAATAGTAACGTGCACTCCTCTGGCAATTCCAAGAAAATCACAAGAGAAGTTTTACGTGTCTATTATGTATGTCTAGGTACTCAGCTTTTCAAGAATTTGAGATATTTTGACGTTTCATTTGTGCTAATGTTTCCAGAACAACAAATAGCTTGCCTGATGGGGTTCTTCCAATACCATGAAAAGATCTAAGATATGAGCCTTGAGAATCCAGTCATGAAAGCAGTAAAACACTTCATTTTCAACAGTCAAAGCAATGTTAACTTCTAGTGTGTATTCCAAGCACAACACAGTACATCTCATAATTAAACACACAAATCTCTATTAGAAATGTGATGCCCACCAGAAAAATTAAAAAAAAAAAACAGAATTTCTTCTACATAGTCAAAGCTCAAATTAATATGAGCTTTCCAATGATCTGGTTCACTGTTGTATGACAAGCAGAAATTGCAACACCATGAGCAAATAATATGAATGAGGTATAATCCACATATCAACAAAGAAAGGTTTGAATGTAATGATAAATCCAGTCACATTTCAGGACCAAAATCAGTATTTGATGTCATCAATCCTGTGATAAGAGCTACATTTCATGTCTTTGAATCAGGCAGACTATACCAAGGTATGGTATTCAAGATATCTTTTGTCAAAGCTAAACGCTGGGCTAGTATCATCATCATGATACTGACACAATACAAAACACTCACAGTGTGTGATATATCAGGTGAGAGGTAGGCCAAGGAAGAAATGATATCTATTATGCATTTTAAATGTCTTCGATATTTCTAGCAACATGTCGAAAATTGCCCGATTGAGACACAGTGCAATGAATGAGGTGAAGGAAGGGTAACACATCAGGTTGTACATATTCCCTGGTATTGCAGTTGATCTTGAGAGTACTCACACTTTGAAATGGCTGACTTTGTTTATGATATCTGTTGCTTATTTAGACCATCACCCAAGTCTTTCTGTCCAGTGAAAAACATAAATGAAATTAATCACAGTGTGAACACACTCAAAATGTTTAGTAGGGTATGCAGTGGATAGTTACATTTTCTACAAAATCTACATCTACATCTGCATCTACATACATACTCTGCGAACCACTGTATGGTGTATAGTAGAGCATACCTTTTGTCACTATTGGTCAGTCCCTTTATTCCACTTGCAAATGAAGCAAGGGAAAAACACCTGTCTGTATATTTCCATACTCGCCCTAATTTCTCTTATCTCACCCGTGATTCTTACGTGAAATATATATCGGTAGCAGTGGAAATGCTATGCAGTCAGCCGCAAATGCTGGTCCTCTAAATTTTCTCAATAGTGTTTTAAGAAAAGAATTTCGTCTTCCCTCCAGGGATTTCCATTTGAGTTCTCAAAGGATCCCCATAATGCATGTGTGTTGATCAGACCTGCTGATAACAAATCTAGCAGCACGCCTCTGAATGACTTTGATGTGTATGCAATGGGTATCCCAAACACTCAAGGAGAACTCAAGAATGGATTACAGTAGTGTTCTGTTTGTGGTTTCCTTTATAAGTGAGTTACACATTACAAAAATTTTCCCGGTAAACCAAAGCAGACCATTCGCCTTCCCTACTACCAACCTTACATGCTTGTTCCAATTCATATCACTTTGGTATGTTACACCTAGATATTTGTCACGGCTGTCAAGCAGCACACCACCAATACTAATAGGTTCGTGCATAAGTTTGTAGTGTTATTGTCTTGTATGTTGGTATTCCAGTTGCTGTGAGTTTATTTATCGATGGTTATTTTTTATTTGTAGTTCACTGTCGCTATTTGTGTATACATATAAGTCACTTTGTGATCTAGAGATAGTTGATAGAGCTTTGTATGCTAGAAAATGGATTGCCAGGTGGTGAAGTCACACCATTTCTAACATTCTTCTATTTCAGTAGAGGGATGACAGCAGCAGAGGTAGCCAGAAATATTTACGCTGTGTATGGGGTAAAGCCATTAGACAGAGCACAACAAGAAAGTGGTTTTTGTTTTAAGGAGGGCCGTTTTGACATTAGTGATATTAGTTTACTCAAGATCTTGCAACTGTGATGAACTGTGATTGTTCCTCCATTGTGCAGCATTTACATACAATGGGGAAAGTTGAAAAATTGGGTGTTTTGGTACTACATGTTCTAAGCCAAAATCACAAAAATCAGTGGGTGGTAATATGTGCATCTCTGCTTGCTCATCATCAATTGGCTCATGAACAACACCGACCATTTCTATCCTGTATCATTACTGGTGATGAGAAATGGTGTCCTTATGCTAACACAAGGAAAAGAAAGGAATGGCTGACCAAACAAAGCAGCAACTCGCTGTACATAGACCTACGCAAATCCACAAAAGGTAATGTTATGTATCTGTTGGAACTGTGACATTGTGGTGTACTAAGAATTGCTTCACTGAGGTGTAACCATCACTGCTGACATTTATTTTCAACAACTGAGATGTCTTATAGATGCAGTCAAAGAACAATGACCGGAAAGACTGCGCGAAGTGATGCTACTCCATGATAACGCCTGCCTGCATTCTTCTCAACTGACAAATAAACACTATACAGGAGTTGGGTTGGGAAATCATTCAGCATCCACCTTACTCATCTAATCTTGCTCCCTCAAATTGTCACCTTTTCTGCGCTCTATCAAACAACCTTCAAGGGACTTTCTCTTGAGATGAAAATGCTCCGAACATGGCTCTATCAATTCTTAGCCTCAAAACTACACGATTTCTACAGTTGCGGAATCGAAAAGTTACCCCAACATTGGCAGACTGTTGTAAATAGTGAAGGAGACTATATTATTGATGACTAGTCTCTTCTATGCATATTTGATGTGTTCATTCCCGTATGGAAAAATTCTATGAACTTGTACACCAACCCAATATATTTGAATACTGAAGGATTGTTTTTCCTATTCATCTCCATTAACTTACATTTTTCTACACTTACATTGGAGCAAACTGCCATTCATCACACCAGACAGAAATTCTGTAACCTCCTACAGTCACACGATGACAACACTTTCCCATACAACACATCATCAGCAGCAGCAGTCACAGATTGCTGCTCACCCTGTCACTCAAATCATTTATGTATATAGTGAAGAAGAGATTCCCTACCACACTTCACTTGGGAAATGATGATATCCTTGTCTCTGATGAACACTAACCACCAGGATAACCTACTAGGTTCTGTTACTTAAGACGACTTTGAGTCACACTCATACTTGTGAACCTAATCCATTGGTTCAGACCATTGTTGACAATCTGCAGTGGGGCACTGTGTCAAACACCTCCCACTAAGCTAGGGATGTAGTCTGCCTGTTGCCCGTCAGCCATGGTTTGTGGCATATCATGTGAGAAAAGGGTAAAATGAGATTCGCATGAGTGATGCTTTCTAAATCTGTGCTGATTTGTGAATAGAAGCTTTTTTGCTCAATGAAATTTATTATACTCAAACTTAGAATGTGCTCAGCAATTTTGCAGAAAATTGATGTTATGGATTGTGATCTGTAATTTTTCAGTTTCGTTCCTTTGCCCTGTTGCCCTTCGCATACACAAGAGTCACCTGCAATTTTTTCCAGCCACTTGGGTCTTTGTGCTGGGTGAAGCTTGGCAAGCTGCCAAGGTAAAGTGCCAGTTGCAAAGAGTACCCTCTGTAAAAACTGAATTCGGATTCTATTTGGATAGGGCGACTCAGTAGTTTTTAACTATCTCAGTTGCTTCTTGACACCAGGGATGCCTATTTCTATGTCCTCCATACAGGAATCTCTGTGACAGTCAAATGATTGACTGTGTGTCTGTATGATCCTCCTGTTTGAATGCTTTTGTAAATCCAAAATGTAAAACTTCATCTTCCCTTTTGCTGTCTTCTATTGCCAAACCAGACTGGTTGAAGAATGATTGGATAGAAGCCTTCGACCCAGTTGGTGATTTTACATGGGACTGTAATTATCTTTCGCCAGCCTATACTGTCAGAAGTTTTTGAATGCTTTCCACATTGATCTTTTTACAGACACTTTTAATTTCTGCCAGCTTTTACATGTCAACATTTCCATGTCCTTTTTTGAACTGAGACTGCAACAGTAACTGCTCCTCAGCATTTTCAGAGTTCTGTTGTTAAACTACAGTGAGCCTTTCTGGTCCTTAATCAATGTACTCAGCACATACTTTTCCAGAGCGTAATTTACAATCCATGTAAACATTGCTCGTAATTCCTCATTGTCCATAATATTTGAACTAAATGATGTCCATTCATTGTGTAAGTAGAATGCTAACAACAGTGTATCTTTTCTTTCCAGCATAGAAATTCTCCAAGCCTTCTTGATGGATTTTTTAGCTTGGCACTGTAGTGATAACATGATCACTAATCCCATATTTCAATAACAGTCTTAAAATGTTATCACAAGAACGGAGATTCAAATAAAGCTGAAGCTTCAGTGAAGGGGGGAAAAAAGTGCAAGCTCAAAATGAGGACATCTATATGGAAAGCATTCAGTAACTGTTAAAGAAAATACTGTGTGCCAAATTCTTTAAAAAAGAAGAAATGCTAAAATGCTCCTACATAAAACGTCTGTAGGAAAAATTGTCTATCCAGTCACTCATTGATCATATTTCAGTACTGAAGATAAGACAATTTTGAAATACATACAAAATGGTCTCACTGAAGAAAACTACGCTAAAAATTCCTCCTTACACTCAGATATAAAGCTATAGAACTGGAAAGTAACTACTCTCCTTCAAGTGAAGGAAGGCTATTGGAACTGAGGGGTACCTCTCACAGTCTTACACAAGAACTGCCCCCACCACCCTCTTTTCAAGCAGTAGTTTTTGTCATTAGTCTTTGGAGCAAAGGACCACTCTGTATGATAGGAGATGCACATCATTCCAGTTTTTTAAGATGATCACAGGAACATCTGAGAAAAAATATAGGAAAAAAGATATCTTAGGGATTTGAATTTCCATTGACAATCGGCTCATTAGAAACTGAGCACAAACTTCGACTCAACAATGATATAGTAGGTAACAGCCCTCAGACTTTTGGAAGGAACCATTCCAGCATCCGCCTGAAGTGTTTCAGGTAACTGCTGAAAATCGAGAAAAGGTAGAACTAATGGGAATTTGGACATTACCTTGTCTGAATTTAAGTGTCTCAACCATTGCACTACTTTATTCTGTCACAATTATGAACCTATATAACATTAGATTTTTGTAAAGCTGTTATGTGCTCTTGTATGGAGATTTCTTAGAGATAATCAGTGTGTCTGTAGAGACCAACATTGACGGCACAAGCACAGGTCATGTGAAACTCAGCTCATAATGTATCGTTACAGAATCTACAAAACCAGAATTTTAAGCACTTAACTTTCAGAAAGCCATTCATGCAGTTCCGTACAGTCACTTGCTACACAGAACACATGTAAAATCTTGTAACATCTTTTATCTTTGCTATCAAGGAACGAAGATATATTGATGGCAGAGACATGTACGTCATAGATTTAATGGCGACACCACAAGCAGTGGTAACTATGCTACATGATCTCTGACCACACAAAGCAGTCATCTGGGAACTACCAAAATGAAAATACAACCAACCACAGAGTGGATGGAAATCAGTTTCTCATGGGGCAGTTACATGAAGCAGATCATTGATAGCTACACTATTCCACCACATTCTCACTGCCACTGCTGATGGATTCTGATTATAATTTTATGTCCCAGATTAGTATTCCCAGCAGACACTAAAAATTTGCCCAAATTCTTCCTTGGCAGCTCCCAGGAGCTGAACCACCTGTGTTAATCAGCTGCTAGGGGGAAATAATGAGCGAGTTGTGGCAGACACGGAAGCTATTGCAACATGGGGGAACGACCGAGCGCCCAAGTCTGCAAGCGAAGCATGACAACAACATGGAAGCCAAGAGATACCGTCATACTAGAGGCAAAGAAGCGTGTCATAAGGAGGCCTTGGTACAACACAACAATAAGTATTCAGGTGCCAAACCAACAGAAAAGAGCTTCTGAAAAGTGAAGTTGTGAAAGTATGAAGTCACTAGGAGAGCTGACAGTAAGAGAGAACCAGGACACATGATGTGATTCTTCTGTTTCTCCCAGCATACTTCTTGCTCGAACAGTCCACAGATGTACTGCTGGACCATAGTGTCCAACGAGCACAATATCTCGGTGAACAAACATGTCGCCATCGTCTGGTGTGCTGACGAACTGAGTTCCTGAGGACGGGAGGCTGTCTTAAATCTCCTCCCATCGCAAGGCGTTCTCTCCACGCCCGTGCTTCAGTGGTCGGTGAGACGCTGGCGTCATCGTCTGTGGTGGCGTCGGTTTAATTGCCTCATCCGCCCTAGTCACTCGTTCGTTTCCTTTGCTGAGCGTCTTTTTAATTAGACTCAAAGCTGGTTCCCATGCCCTGCTGAGGTTGTAGCCGCAATCTCGGTTGATGAGTCTGTCCCTGGTATGAATTTCGATAGTGTCTCTGGCAACGCTGTCCCGGTATCTAGATGTCTGTGCCAAGACCCTGGTATGTTGGTAGTCCATTTTGTGATTTTCAGACAAACAGTGCTGTGCAACCGCTGACTTGTTGGGGTATCCAAGTCGAATGTGCCTGACAGGATTGATACCTGGACCATAATGTTCACAGCTGTTCTGGCATTACAGTTAACCACATCTTGACAGTGCAGTGAGGCAGGTCAGTGTTGGACTTGAGAGGGTATTTTGAATGCTGACAAGACACACACTTTGTTAGTACCAGGTGAGAGTATCAGAGGGTGGGCTATACTACACATGTCCTGCACCTGAATAGGACTGGGGTTGTTGGTGAAGCCTGTAAGTGACATTACAGTAGATCAGGGCTTCCCAACGTGTGGTCTGCAGACCCCTTAGGGGTCCGCCGGCTCTTTCTATGGGGTCCGCAACCACCTTTGACCAAATCGTGTAAAATAATGAGTAAAATTATCGAATAAAAATGTGAAAATCAATATCATCACATTTTTTTTTCGTGTGTAAAACATTTGGTGGCGTCGGTGTAATTGCCTTGTCTGCCCTAGTCACCCGTTCGTTTCCTTTGCTGAGCATCTTGTTAATTAGACTCATTGCTGGTTCCCATACCCTGCTGTGGTTGCATCTGCAATCTCGGTTGATGAGTCTGTCCCTGGAATGAATTTTGATAGCCTCTCTAACGACGCTTTACCAGTATTTATATGTCTGTGCCAAGACCCTGGTATGTTGGTTGTCCATTTCGTGATTTTTGGACAAACAGTGCTCTGTGACCACCGACCAGTTGGTGTACCCAAGTTAGGTGTGCCTCTGATGTTCTCTGCAACGATATTCAATGTTGCGCACTGTCTGTCCAATATAAGTCTTCCCACATTGACACGGAATCTGGTATATGCTGGCCTTCCGCAAATCGAGATCGTCTTTGACACTTCTCAATAAGGTTCGTGTTTTATTTGGTGGGCAAAAGACGGTTCGTACTCAGTGTTTCCTCAATATTCGTCCTATTTTCCCCGATAGTGCGCCAGTATATGGTAATAGGCAGTGGCTATCTCTTTCTCCGTGACTTCTTTCGTCTCCACTTCCTGTACTGTAGAGGTGGGGTGAAGAGCACATCTGATCTGCCATTCCGAGTACCCATTTTTCCAGAATACAGTTTTAAGGTGTTCCAGCTCTTGGGGCAGGCACTTCCATCAGAGATGGTGCGTGCCCTGTGCACCAGTGCTTTTAGCACCCCATTTCTCTGTGCAGGGTGGTTGCAGCTATCCGCTTGCAAATACAGGAATACAGGTATGTGTGCGTTTTCTTCCTGTATACACTGTGGGGTCAGACATGAAAGTGTCATCCACATAATGTAGAAAACAAGTAGGTTTCCATTTGGATGATGCCAAAGCTTCCTCCTCGAAGTACTCCACCTAGAAATTCACGACCACAGGCAAGAGTGGGCTCCCCATTGCGACTCCTTCTGTTTGTTCTTAGTATTCTCCATTAAAGAGAAAATACATGGAGGTCAGAACGTGCTTGAAGAGGTTGGTCATCTTCTTGTCAAATTTCTGTGCAATAAGCTCAACTGACTCTCGAAGAGGCACCCTGGTGAATAATGGATTAACGTTAAAACTTACCAGGATATCTGAGGCTTTCAGTTTGAAGCTATCGAGACGTTTTACAAAATCCACAGAAATACGAACGTGATGAGGGCATTTACCCACTTAAGGGCTTAGTAATTCTGCCAGGTATTTGGCCAGCAAATATGTAGGTGTCCTAATGTTGCTGACAATTGGGCGAAAAGGCACCCTTTCTTTGTGGGCTTTAGGGAGTCCATAAAGTCTTGGCGGTACAGGTCCTTGAGGTGTCAATTTCTTGGCGACACACTCTGCTAAATCTGCATCCTTGAGAAAAGCTCTAGTCTTGTTCTCCACCTTCTTTCTGGGGTCAGTGTTGATCAGCCTGTAAGATTTGTCATTTAGCAGGCTCTGCATCTTCTCAATGTAGTCCTTATGGGAAAGAACAACTGTAGCATTGCCTTTGTCAGCAGGTAAGACAACAATCTCAGGGCTCTGTTTCAGGTCTCGAATGGCTGCCCTCTCCCTGGTGGTAATATTAGTCTTGATCGGTTCAGTTCTCGTCAGAGCTCAACAGATTTCCCGGTGTACTTCAGCTGCTTCAGGTGGTAGTCACGCAGCAACCTGTTCAACTGCACTGACTATGTCCGCTACTGGCGTGAACCTAGGTGTGGTAGCAAAATGAAGTCCCTTCTGCAGAACAGAAACTGCATCCCCAGTCAGCTCAATGTCTGTGAGGTTGATGAGCATGTTGCATGGAGCCTCCAGCGATGGTTTGTCACAGAGATGAGAGAATTTTGATATCTGAAGTTCCGGGGTCTTCTTATGTGCAGAATCGGTGGTCACCCAGGTAACACCATTAATCCAGTCCCAGATCCCAGAATTAAAATGATTGGCTAGTTGTAGATGTAGTTTAAGTAGTTCGTGGGAGTTATAGTCAAGGCTGCGTCTGGTAAATTGTACCATCTCACAAAAAAAGGTGAGGCTAGTACGCTTCATAATTATCTTATCTGCTGCAGAATCGATGTGATGCGTGACCGTAGCAAAGTCTGGCACAACCTCATTGGCACGACATCTCTACAGAAAAACAAGAGTACTCCGCAAACGTCTCCATCAGTGGTGCAGCTTGTTGAGTTTCTTCATGCTGTGATACATCTCCTCCCTGTAGAGGTACATGATGTGATTCTTCAGTTTCTCCCGGCATATTTCTTGCTTGAACAGTCCACGGGTGTACTGCCGGTCCATAGTGTCCAACGAGCACAATATTTTGGTGATCAGACATGTCACCATCGTCTGGTGTGCTGACGAACTGAGCTCCTGAGGGTGGGCACCGTCTTAAATACCGTCCCCTCGCGAGGCGTTCTCTCCGCGGTCTGCGCCCGTGCTTCAGTGGTCGGTGAGACACTCGCGTCGTCGTCTGTGGTGGCGTCGGTTTAATTGCCTCGTCCGCCCTAGTCACTCGTTCGTTTCCTTTGCTGAGCGTCTTTTTAATTAGACTCAATGCTGGTTCCCATGCCCTGCTGAGGTTGTAGCCGCAATCTCGGTTGATGAGTCTGTCCTTGGTATGAATTTCGATAGCGTCTCTGACAACACTGTCCCAGTATTTAGATGTCTGTGCCAAGACCCTGGTATGTTGGTAGTCCATTTTGTGATTTTCAGACAAACAGTGCTGTGCAACCGCTGACTTGTTGGGGTATCCAAGTCGAATGTGCCTGACAGGATTGATACCTGGACCATAATGTTCACAGCTGTTCTGGCATTACAGTTAACCACATCTTGACAGTGCAGTGAGGCAGGTCAGTGTTGGACTTGAGAGGGTATTTTGAATGCTGACAAGACACACACTTTGTTAGTACCAGGTGAGAGTATCAGAGGGTGGGCTATACTACACATGGCCTGCACCTGAATAGGATTGGGGTTGTTGGTGAAGCCCGTAAGTGACATTACAGTAGATCAGGGCTTCCCAACATGTGGTCTGCAGACCCCTTAGGGGTCCGCCGGCTCTTTCTAGGGGGTCCGCAACCACCTTTGACCAAATCGTGTAAAATAATGAGTAAAATTATTGAATAGAAATGTGAAAATCAATATCATCACTTTTTTTTTTTTCCCGTGTGTAAAATATGTGTACTTTTACTTCAGGTCGTATTCCCAAGCAGCATTTGAGGTTCCTAAGTCAGAACGCATACACGGTTTAGTGCCGGTGAATGCGGCTTCTCTGATCGACTGTTTCGCAACAGTACGGGGGTCGTTTGTGCGCCGGCTCACGGCGCTGGACGCGCTGAATCCTTTTACCCATGCGCAGAGTGCGCTTTGTCGACCAATCACTGCGCTCGCTGGCACGTATGCGGCTCCAGGCATCGTTAAATGTTAAACTTGTTTTGTCAGTGCACCACCTATTTCATAAGTCGATTTTTGACCAGTTTATTACTTCTAACATGGATCCGTGGCTGAAGTCAGGATCATTGAAGAAGGGTGCGGTTTCTCCATTGCCTTCACAAGGGAAGTTTCCAGTTGAAATGAATGAGGAGGGAGGACAACCAAAGGAAGAACAATCACGAGACGCTCCAAAGACTATTGATACTGCAGGATGGGGGGGGGGGGGGTCATTGGGAATATGGCACTTGCATTAAGAAGCTTTCAGTTCCCATGGGTTTCGCTCTGAAATTTAAAGTTATTGTGCTCTTGATTGACTAGGGGTCAGCCAAGGATTTTCGTCTGTAGAAGGGGTCCGCCAAGAATTTTCAACTGTAAAAGGTGTCCACCAGCTGTAAAGGTTGGGAAGCGCTGCAGTAGATGATAATGGGTCACCCAAGGCTAAGTTCAGTGATGACATGTAGTAATGCAAAACTTTTTAGTATGGAATCAGGTAGGAGGTATTCCTGTTTGATGAAGGTTCCTTTAGTGCTGGAAGTTAGTTCAGTAAGTGGGGAATGCCGATCAGAAGGCACAGTAACCTTATTTCATCAAAATATTAGTCATTAAAGGTAAAATAGATGAACTGATAATAGATGTTGACACTGACATTATTTGTATCTCAGAACATCATTTACATAACGAAGAAATAAGAGGGCTGTTTTGAAGGGGTACTTCTTTCCTGATTTCTCTGCAAGAACTTTGTTGCAGAAGAGAGGATTTATTTTGTGTGGGGATTCCAATATAAACTTTCTGACAGATTCTCCAGAGAAAATAATTTATCTTTGCAAATGACACAAGTGTTACCGTAAAGATATGGATGCAATATAAATGGTGTTGCTAATAGGGTAGTCAGTAACATTCGCACGTGGCTTTAAGAGAACAGATTAATGCTTAACTGGAACACAACACAATACAATGCATACAGTTTCCGACACGTAAATCTTATAAAAAATGAAATTTTATTTTGTGAAGATAATCAGTCAGTGAAGTCAACCATTTTAAATTCTTAGACCTGAGGGTAGGTGAAAGGCTGTCTTGGAAGTTTCACGTTCAAGATCTTACACAGAAACTGAATGCTGCGATCTTTGCTATAAGAATACACGCCCCCCATTTCTGACACTGAAGCATTAGGGCTTGTTTATTTTGCATACTTTCATTCTATTACCCCATATGGTGTTATATTGTTGGGCAACTCTGTGCACTCACCAGGAATATTTTTAGCCCAGAAAAGGGCCACCAGATTGATCTGCAGTGTAAATTTGTGAACTTACATTATCAGCATTTTGTAAACTACAGACTGACTTGTTCTATGACCAAGCAGCTTTGGCTTGCATGGTCCCATGGAACCTGATAAATGAAAGAATAGAGACCACTGGAAATGTGCTACTACAGGAGAACACTGAAGATTAGGTGGATAGATTGTCGGGAATGTACCATATACCTTGCACATGCGGAAAAGTTTATGTCGGAATGACTGGACGATCCATTAACACCAGGATCAAAGAGCATAAGCGACATTGCAGGTTGGGGCAGGTGGAGAAATCGGCCGTGGCAGAGCACGCACTGAATGAGACCGACCACGTAATAAAATTCGCCGACACGGAAGTTCTGGTTGTAGAGAAGCACTATCACACGCGCTTGTTCAGAGAAGCTGTAGAAATACAAAAACACGCGAACATTTTGAACAAGAAAGAGGAAAGCCTTAAGGTAAACGGATCCTGGCTTCCTGTACTGCAGCGAACGACCGTCGCAGGTAGCAAGAGGAGAACCGCACAGGAAATGACCGCGGAGAAGCCCTCGGACGTTGGCGCGCCAGGTACATATAGTCTGCGGCCACGAGCCTGTTCTTGCCTTGCTTTATTTTCACTGCTGCTGGTTAAATGGCTGTCATTGCAGTAAGTTCATCTTCCCAATCAAGTTTTTCACACTGATGTTATTTTTAGCATAAACACCCACACCCATACTCATGTTTGTCTTTCTACAACATACACTGACAATTTTATAATTATTTAGCTAATGAATCTCTTCAGTCTTGTGTCCAAGTTCACTCACAATATATAAGTGTGGTTTACACTCTTCCAAAAATTCAGCTACATGTTTGGCTTTATTAGTAAGGCAATGTGTATTTTGGAGCAATATTTTAAGTTTTTGTCTTCTGTGGTGGTGGTAGCAGATGTTTAGTCTTCATATGTGTGTGCTTAAGACAGCTTTACTCTAAAAAGGGACTTTAAGTTCACTGACAAATGAACTGTCTTCATACATTTGGTTATTCAGTTTGATCTTGCCTTTTAATTATTTTTGCCTTGTTTTTCGCATGAAAAACGCTTACCCCACAGTTCAAATGCAGCCTGTGTCTGGTTTGCAGACTTTTATCTAATTTTTCTGCATCTAGAACATTTTTCATAATCTGAACATAATATTCCAATTCTCGCATATGTTGTTTTCTTGTATCTCTCTTAACACATAAGTTTTAAATTAAACCATATCAATGTGGAATGGTAGCAACAATATTATTTTTCAATTTGTTTCACTTTACAAAATTTGTTGGCCTACAATACAAACATCAGCCTCATTACTTTCCACATTATTTGTAACAATTATACAGCTGAAAAAAATCACTATTGTACAACATTTTGCCTTCTAGTCTACATCGTCTATGATTTTATTTATTCTCACTCCTGGCTTCACCATATCCATCAAGGTTGCATTTATACACAATCAGTATCTAATACACATTTCTTTTGATTTTTTGACACACTGGGGATACAAAGCTGCTTTAAGATATGGCTTTGAGCTGTGGTCCATGCAGTGTAGTGTAGTGGTTAGCACTGCTGGCTGGCATGGTGCAGGATGCCAGTTCAAACCCAACTGTATGTTATTTAGTATTTGACATTTCTGGAAGGTTCCTGAAATACCTTACACTTGTCATGTTTGTGTGATCAGGAATATTTGATGTTTGCATAAACACCAGCATTCTGGAATATTCTGTGTTTGTATAATTAACTGCATACTCTGTCCAGGAACTCAGTTCTCATCTAGCTGCACATTGTTGTCAATAATGAATGTGATTCTGGGTGTTTTACTTCGTCGATGACACTGCCTTAGTATTTGGACTTATTATGACTTCACCTCGACATTTTTAGAGGAGACACTGGCTGTTTGAAAACATCTACAGGGTGTTAGAAAAAAGTACAGTCAAACTTTCACGAAACATTCCTCACAAACAAATAAAGAAAAGATGTTATGTGGACATGTGTCCAGAAACGCTTAATTTCCTTGTTAGAGCTCATTTTGGTTTCGTCAGTATGTACTGTACTTCCTCGATTCACTGGCAGTTGGCCCAGTTGAAGGAAGGTAATGTTGACTTCGGTGCTTGTGTTGACATGTGACTCATTGCTCTACAGTACTAGCATCAAGCATATCAGTACGTAGCATCAACAGGTTAGTGTTCATCACGAACGTGGTTTTGCAGTCAGTGCAATGTTTACAAATGCGGAGTTGGCAGATGCCCATTTGATGTATGGATTAGCACGGGGCAATGGCCATGGCGCGGTACGTTTGTATCGAGACAGATTTCCAGAACGGAGGTGTCCCGACAGGAAGATGTTCGAAGCAATTGATCGGCATCTTAGGGAGCACTGAACATTCCAGACTATGACTCGCGACTGGGGAAGACCTAGAACGAGGACACCTGCAATGGATGAGGCAATTCTTCGTGCAGTTGACAATAACCCTAATGTCAGCATCAGAGAAGTTGCTGCTGTACAAGGTAACGTTGACCACGTCACTGTATGGAGAGTGCTGCGGGAGAACCAGTTGATTCCGTACCATGTACAGCGTGTGCTGGCACTATCAGCAGCTGATTGGCCTCCACGGGTACACTTCTGTGAATGGTTCATCCAACAATGTGTCAATCCTCATTTCAGTGCAAATGTTCTCTTTACGGATGAGGCTTCATTCCAACGTGATCAAATTGTAAATTTTGACAATCAACATGTGTGGGCTGACGAGAATCCACACGCAATTGTGCAATCATGTCATCAACACAGATTTTCTGTGAACATTTGGGCAGGCATTGTTGGTGATGTCTTGATTGGGCCCCATTTTCTTCCAACTACGCTCAATGGAGCACGTTATCATGATTTCATACGGGACACACTACCTGTGCTGCTAGAACATTTGCCTTTACAAGTACGACACAACATGTGGTTCATGCACGATGTAGCTGCTGCACATTTCAGTCGAAGTGTTCATATGCTTCTCAACAACAGATTTGGTGACCAATGGATTGGTAGAGGCGGACCAATTCCATGGCCTCCACGCTCTCCTGACCTCAACCCTCTTGACTTTCATTTATGGGGGCATTTGAAAGCTCTTGTCTACACAATCCCGGTACCAAATTTAGAGACTCTTCGTGCTCGTATTGTGAACGGCTGTGATACAATACGCCATTCTCCAGGGCTGCATCAGGGATTCCATGCGACGGAGGGTGGATGCATGTATCCTCGCTAACGGAGGACATTTTGAACATTTCCTGTAACAAAGTGTTTGAAGTCACGCTGGTACGTTCTGTTGCTGTGTGTTTCCATTCCATGATTAATGTGATTTGAAGAGAAGTAATAAAATGAGCTCTAACATGGAAGGTAAGTGTTTCCGGACATATGTCCACATAAGATATTTTCTTTCTTTGTGTGTGAGGAATGTTTCCTGAAAGTTTGGCCGTACCTTTTCGTAACACCCTGTATATCACTTTGACTCTAATTAGGCAATGTAAAAGCCGATGCCTAAATGGTTAAAAATCAATATACAAGCAGTACATCATTCCTAAGATCTGCATATTAAAGAGGCAGATGGATTCCAAAACAGCAGTAAGTCAGTTGAACATCAGGCATCCAACACTATTTTCCAGAAGCGCAGGTCATGACCTGATGAAATGGCTGAAAGGATTCAACCAAGTTGTCAAATACAACAGACGGGGTGATGTGATATATTTGGCAAATGTATACTTTTGACTTAAATGGCACAGACAAGCAATGGTTTGAGAACAGCAAAGAGAAGCTTAATAGGTGTGACAAGCTCCAGGCCACACTGGGAAAAAACATTTGGTGACAATCAAGGAAAAAGTCCACTTAGCAGAAGCAGAGGGGCCAATGTCATAGCAAAATGACACAGTCATACATATAGAATGTTTCGACCCTTTGCAACATTGTGAATCCGAATACATCAAAAGCCAACAAAATCACACATTTGATGAAAGGAGTTGCAGAAGGTGTACCAAGCTTTTCTGCTGAAGGATGTAACAATGAAAAACTTAGTCATCAAGTGGTGCCAGTATATTGAGCAAATGCAACAGAAAAGAATCTGATAAAAGAGTATTATTTATTGCTGAATGTGGTCCCCATGGCAGTGGGGGAACACCACCATGAGATTGCCCTCTCATATGCCAAATAGCAGGAGAAGAGATACGGCAGTATATGGCAGCAAGAAATTTTGGATGGAGTACACAAGAGATAATGGCCGTGAACAACCTCTTTTGTCAGGAGCTGATAGAGACTGTTGAGGAAGTGGTGTATCAGTTTGCACCAGTCAAATACACCACAAAAAGTGGACTTGGCCAACTCAGACTTTCTATTCTACCAAGTAAAATGCCCACAGACCAACAGACATCTTGTGGATGGAGGACAACACATCAGTTGATTTTCACCGTGGACATCCTAGACATGATGTTTGTTACTGCAGAGAAAGAAGACGAGTGTATGACTTATATTATGCTGAAAGACATCAACCATCACTCCAGTCGTATTCACACCAGTCAACTGCAGACCATTATAGTCGATTTGTGGGCCTGAGCTCATCACCTTACTCTGGACAAGGTTGCTCCCACAGCCATTCCCCATCGACATACAGAGGTACAAGCCACTTACCTAGCTGCTCAATTCAGAAAATCTAAGGAGGGTGACCATTTACCGAGGTGAGGCTGCCGCAAATGAAAATCCTCCATGGATGACAGCTACCAAGATGACAGGAACTCTCATTGACGGCCAACCAGTCTGGGCAGTAATTGACACGGTGACTTTTTTTTTCTGTAATGTCGAATTCTGATCATCGCCAGCACAAAGAGACTGTGTTCTATGATACAAAAGCAATTGTGCTAAACATTGTAAGTGGGATATACAAGATCTGTTCAAAAAATTCTGGAACTTTGTCCACAAAATTTTTCTGCATGTACCTTTCACCTTACTATTCATGGTCTCCTTTGGAATACTCTCCTCCACAATTAATACACTGCTCCCAACGCTGTTTCCATTTCCAAAAGCAGTCTTTGCACACCTCTTGCTGGATCACACAAAGTGCCATCTGCAAATTTTCTGTCATCTATTGTTGCAAATATTCATCTTTCCAACAGTGTTTTCAACTTTGGAAATAAAAATAGACTGCAGGGCCGGGTCTGGAGAGTACAGAGGATGAGGCAACAAAGTGATTTCGTTTTTTGTGCAATAGTTACGAACCAACAGGGATGAATGTTTGAGTGCGTTATGATGCAAGAGCTGTGAATTGTCTCGCCACATTTCAGGCCATTTCCTTCTCACATTTTCTTGCAGGCATCGCAACACATCCTGATACTACCATTGATTAACAGTTTGTCCCTGTGTCTTCAGTTCATGATGAACTAATCCTTCAAAGCCAAAGAAAACTATTAGCATGGCTTTGACATGTGACCTGACCTGACAAGCTATTTTTGGTCTTGAAGAACTTTTTCCAACCCATTGTGAAGATTGAACCTAGGTCTCAGCATCATAGCCATAGACCCACATCTCATCACCAGCTATGATTCTCTTAAGGAACATCTCATTCTCATTTGCGCAATCTAAAAGCTGTTCACTGATTGCGAGGCAAAGGTATTTCTGGTCTCGACTCATGAGCCATGGGACGTACTTGATCGCAACATGATGCATTGCAAGATGCTGTATCAGGATTTCGTCACATGATCCAACTGAAACGTTACATTCTTCTGCATCCTCTTGGGAAATCTGTCTTCAATTGTCATGCACAATTTTGTTGACGTTCCTGACATGAGCGTCATTGGTAGATGTCAAAGGGCGTCCTGAACAAGGGTGATCTTTAACATCTGCCCAGTCATTTTTAAACTCTGTGAACCATTCATAACACCAAGTACAGCTTAAGCACTCATCACTGTAGGCTTTCTGCATCATTTGGTGTCTCTGTAAAGGTTTTCTCAAGTGTCACACAAACTTTAATGCAGACATGTTGCTCCTCTGACTCTGCCGTCTAGAAATTCACAAACTGTGCGACACAATGTCCACTCTATACAGCACTGAACAATAACTAACAGGCATATAAAAATGAAACATCTGGCAGTTACACATTAAACACAGGCATCTGCAGGAATGCCTGTAACACTTACATCGATTAGAAGTAGGTTTATATTATGTAAATTTGTATATCTGCTATTATGAAGTGGTTATTCTTTGTTAGTTAAGGTCATTGATTTGTGACAGAAAATTTAAAGTTTGTAATGTATATATGGAAAAAGATAAATGATTGTTTAAAATAATGAAATTTTATAATATGTGTAAGTTTATAAGATAAATAATGTTTACTGGAAACTGGTTCATGCTTAGGGCACTTGTATTGTAAAATGTAAAAGATGTAGTGAAGTCCCTCCACAATGGAAGTGGTGTGGCACAATGTAAAAGATGGTTTTGGTGGTCGAACTGGGCGGCTCCTTGGTGTGAACAGTACGCAGTCAGTGGCTGGTCGTTGCACGGTACACATCGACGGTGCCAAGAGAGGCAGTTGGAAGCCGTTTTGCAAGGAAATTTGCCTCGAATGAGGATTTGGCTATTGCTTGGTACTCTCGGCAATAAGGAATGGCTCTAACATGTTAAAAATCTGTTGCCAAAAAGAAATTTTATAGAGCATTCAAACAACAAGAGCTGTGAGTATGGTTAGCCACCACGTCGCTTGCCACCATAACTTTGCCACTGCTCCACCAACTTCATGCACACAGATATGTATCAGAGCGTGGACCAGTTAATTTGTGTGAGTGATTTTAATAATAATACAAATGCTATAAATCAGTGTTTGGAACCGTATCTTTTATCCTGATCATGAACCTATGCAGGATACCCTCCTAAGTGTTTATTAAACTTAGTATCCTGTTTCAAATGCACTATTATTGTTTACTGATGTTTGTCAGATGTGCAAGGATTAGTAAAAGTGAAGCTATTTAGAATTTTACTAAAGTACTCTCACCGAGCGAGGTGGCGCAGTGGTTAGCACACTGGACTCGCATTCGGGAGGACGACGGTTCAATCCCGCGTCCGGCCATCCTGATTTAGGTTTTCCGTGATTTCCCTAAATCGCTCCAGGCAAATGCCGGGATGGTTCCTTCGAAAGGGCATGGCCGATATCCTTCCCCATCCTTCCCTAATCCGATGAGACCGATGACCTCGCTGTCTGGTCTCCTCCCCCAAACAACCCAACCCTAAAGTACTCTCAGCTTATTGTGAAGTATTGTTTTGAAAAATTCAGTGCCAGACTGTGTAAATGTTACTGTCTAAAAAAAGGCAAATAAGTTGTACTCATTTGAAACTTAATTTAGCTTTGATTACTATCATGAACGAATTTTTGAAGTTAATTGATCTCAGTGTTGCATAATTTTCCTTAAAAAGTAAAAATATATACTATTCCAAGTGAAGTGAAGAGTTAATTTTGTTTGAATTAGTCTTTGCTACTGAAGTAATCTTAGAGCTTGACTAGTGACACCATACTAGTTTATAGGTCCACATCATATTCTTCACATATTAAAAAGATAAATGGACTATTATTACTACTAAGGAAATCTGATATATTTCTATAAATGGGAGTATAAACAGTGAGATTGTGGTATTATTTATTTTAATTGTGGTATTTGTCAGTTAAATCAGAAGCCCATCCTGCCCAATTTTAATTCTGCACTTCTAGCAGAAACATTTCAGTACTGACCCAAGTAACAATATTGAGAGTAGCTCTTATTAGTGTGAGTTTGGTACCATTTTGCTTTCTGTGATTACTGGCATGTACATTACTGGTGACTACTACTACAGACAGTTCAGAGTGCCCTGTGTCAGTTTGTATTCTATGTGCTATTCAAAGGGAAATTTAGTGAAACTAACTTCAGTAATTAATATTAAATTTTCTTAAACATATATTTTCAAATTAATGTGCCTAATTGGGCTGGAAACTGTTAGATTTTTCATTCGTATATGAATTTTACTACTTTCATTAAACCTAAAGTTAAAGTGTGTTTAGTTTTTCTGTTAATTGCACTCTATTCAAAATTATAGTCCTATACCTTCATCCATTAGACACACGCATGGTCAAAACTCAAAATCCTTCCAGAGGATAACATTAGCTTATGTCACAGCAGGTTAGCGTTATATGCCAACTGCATTTCACTCCAACACACCATTGGTGAGAAATTACAAATGTTCTGAACAGATCTCATATGTCTAGCTGGTAGGAACATGTACTGCAAGAATAACTGTCAGTGATGGAACACAGCCTTTCCGATTTGTCATTTTAACAGAATGTAGTCATGATTGTATTTTCAGGTGGGATGTCTTGTGGGCATACAGGCAATCATAGACTGTGGAAGATCAGAGCTCCAGACTGACAAAGCTATTTCAAGAAGCACACATAACAAAGATTGCTCTGAGTGGTTGTTTGTCATTGAAGGCGACGTTATTCTGCCATCAAGGAGACCAGTCCCAGTCATCAGCTGAGATACATATTTAAACTGTGAATCTTGTGTCAATTGCAGAATGCTTCAGGCTCACAAAAGAAATCTACATGCCAGAAATGATCGTAAGCATTGTAGGTGTTGAAGAAGATATTTGGATCTCTAATTGTCACAATCAGCCACAACTCATCCCTAAAGGTATCTGCATAGGGACAGCAAACGAGTCCAGGAAAGGCATCTTAATAAAGAATCATGCTCTGCTACCTCTATAGACAATGCAGGTGAGGAAGCTACTGCAAACAGGATCTGGACTGACTGAGGAGCAACACCAGCAAGTAATAGCCATTCTGCATCAGTTTTTGGATGCTACCTGGAGTGGAGAAAAGACAGACCAAGTAGCCTATGATAAAACATCATATCAACAGTGGGAATGATCCACCAATCAGCTAGCACTCATGTAGTGTGTCACTAGCTGAGGAAGTGGAGAAGATGCTGCAGAATGACACCATTGAGCCTTCAGAGAGTCCTTGGTCCTCTCCGATGGTCCTTGCGAAGAAAAAGAACAGCACATGGCATTCCTGCATAAACTACTGATGACTGAATAAAATCACAAAGAAAGATGTCTATCCATTGCTTCACATTAATGACACACTGGACTGTTTAAAGAAGCAAAGAATTTCTCAACTATGGACATTTGAACAGGCTTCTGGCAAATCAAGGCCGACCAAGAAAAGACTGCCTTCATAACTTCTGATGGTCTCTCTGAATTCAAAGTTAAGCTGTTTGGCTTATGTAATACTCCAGCCACCTTTGAGCTTACAGTGGACAACCTACATTGTTGCCTTAAATGGGTGATGTGTCTTTCCTATCTGGATGACATTTTTGTTTTTGCAGACAAATCTGAAGAACATCAAAGCCAAATGACGACAGTGTTGAAATGTATTTAGAATTTAGATCTCAGGCTGAATCCAAAAAATTACCTTTCACCACCCAAGAAATGAAAATCTTTGGGCACCTAGTAAATGGTGATGGAGTCTGTCACGAGCCAGAGAAAATAAGAGCAGTCACAGATATTCTGACTCCTCAGCACATTCATGATGTGAAAAATTTTCTCAAAATGTGCTTTTACAACCAATGATTCATAAAGGACTTCTGTACCAAGGCACATCCCTTGCAAGGACTACTTATTGCACAGTTTTACTTGGCCTCTGACCTGAGGATGCTGGAAACGGAAGCTTGTTATTGGCTTGTAGCACATTGGATGCAGAGACAAGCCCTGCCTCCTTTTTCCAGCCCACAGCTCGTGGTCTAGTAGTTATCATTGCTACCTATGGATCACAGTGTCCTGGATTCAATTCCTGGCTGGACCAGGGGTTTTCTTTGCCTGGGGACTGGGTTTTTGTGTTGCCCTCATCATCTCATTATCTTTCAGGAAAATGGCAAGACTAGGCAGTGAAAGATTTGGGAATTTGTATGGGCACAAACAACCGCATCGTTGAGTACCCCCACAAACCAAATATCATCATCATCATCATCATCCTTTTTCCAGAACAGTGAGCTTTTAGTGTATTAAAGAAATGAACATGTAATGGCTTAATGCATTGCAGAAGTGACACGAAATTTTTGGCGAATCACTATAAGGACCAGGTATAGCCTCTTCATTCATGTTTGTAAATAAGGTTAACAATCACTACACACAACAACGCACACAGATTGACACTATATTCACTATGGCCACTTACTGTTGAGGCGTGCCATGCTGTCACATAGGTAAGGTTGGCAATGAACATGAACATAAACATTCCAGACCAGCGCAAGTCAACCAACTTCTACTAATCACAGAGGAGCCAAGTAGAAGTGTGCAACGAGTACTGCAGGGAACCACCAAATTTTCTTGGAATAAGATGCAAGAAAGATATGTCCTTGTCCTTAAGGATGAATTTCACACTAACACTAGTGGTTTTGGCATAGGGGTAGTTTTAGTAAAAATTCAAGAAGGTTCTGGATATGTGGTAGGCTTTGTTTCCAGAGTACTCTCCAAGTCTGAGAAGAACTACTATACAACCCAAAGAAAAGGTGCCTTGCAACGCTTGGGCCATCAACAAGCTCTGATCATATTTATTTGGCAAACCATTCAGTGTTGTGAGATGACTATTCTCTGCACTGGCTGACTAGCCTGAAGGATCTGCTGGGTTGACTTGTGAATGGGACACAATGGTATATGAAAATGGTCACAAACACAAGTACGCTGACTGCCTTTCATGCAAACCTTTGGCAGAACGCAGCAGTGTGGATTAAATCTTGGGCATTGTTGCATTAAATGTTACTGCTGAATAGAGATAAGATCCTAAGATCCATCATTGATGAAAACCATAGAAGCCTTGGAGAAAGAGAAACCAACCAAAGGACGATTTCAATTAATAAACAGAACATTGTATAAGAGGAACTATGATCTGATGGGTGGAAATGGTTGCTCATCATCCCAATTCATCTACGGTCAGTGCTCCTGAAGTATTTCCACAAAGCTCCAGTATCAGGGCACTTGGTATTCATGAAGAAACGAGACTAAATCAGATACCACTGACCAAGTCTTTACCAATCTATTGGACACTATGTGAGCCACTGTAAATAATGCCACTGATGGAAGCACATGCTGCAATTACCTATGCAGCATCTGATACCAATTCTGCCTGCAGCACTGCCATTTCACTGAATTGGAATTGAGCTCTTCAGGTGGTTCCCAAAGTCAACAAGTAAGAATTGATGGATAATAGTCTGCAGTGACTGCCTCATCTGCTACACTGCCACTGAAGCTGTACTGACTGCCAAAGCTCTGGAAAGTTGCAAATTCTCTTGTAGAGGACATCGTTTTGATGCATGAATCACCCCCTGTGATGATCTCAGAGTGTGGAAATCTTATCCAGTCAACACTGTATCAAAGATAATCTCACCTTGAGACATCACTCACAGGATGACAACTGCCTAACATCCACAGACTAATGGCCTCACAGAACACTTTAAGAAGACGTTGGCAGATATGCTCTCAATGTACATTGATGTCAAACAGAAAGATTGGGATACAACACTGCCTGTTGTGACATTCATATGCAACACAGTGAAGCAAGGCACTACAGGTTTCACATCATGATTTTTTTTCTGTTCCATCACTGAGAGGCCAATATGATAATGGATACACTGTTCCCATTTCAATTGTATGACTCTCAGTATGACTACAGGAAACATGTCATCACCAGCACCAAAGAAGCAAGGTAGCTAGTTTGCATATGGACACTGGATGCCCAGGAGGAACACCAAGAGCTTGTAACAGCAAGCACCAGCCAATGAGAGATAGCCCGGGAGACTTGATATGGATTTTTACACCTGTGCAGAAAGTGGGACTACCAAAAAAGTTACTAAAGGGCTACCTTGGGACATATCACATCTATGTTTGAAGTCACAAATGAAATCAAGAATTATGACCCTTCATCAAGAAGACAAAAGTGCAAAGACATCATCTATGTCCTCTGTATAAAGCTGTACTACTGTCCAGAGTCACAAATCGGCAATGAGAGGTTCAATTAAAGTGCAGACCCATGTGATGGTTGGGAAGCTTTAATGGCTACCTTTTATGCTTCTCAAAGTCAGGGGGATGTAGCAACATGACCAGAACTTGAGGATCCACCAGTGCCACCATACTGTGGACCATTGATTATTTCTAAATGTGGGGTGCTGTAACTGACTCCAATGAGAACTTCCGAAACAGTGGGTTGCTGTTTCTGCAGGCGTAGATGCAATACTGCAAGCTGAGATGCGTGCAGTGTAACATAGGATAAGCATCACTGGCAAGCATGCTGTGACTCGCCAGTTCAAATCTGATATACATGGTATAGGTACATAGTATTTATAATTTCTGGAAGGTTCTTGAAATATCTTATGTTTGTATATTGTGGAATATTTGATGTTTGTATAAATACCTGCACAGTCTGTCCAGGCCCCACATGAACACTGTTTTCACACCAGAACAGTTGCCATAATTGGTAAATCACTTGTGATAATTTAATGAACATCTGGTCTGTCTCTGCATGCCATTTCAGCTGTGGATCCAAATTAATTCACCCATGTCTGACAGAGTGAGACTCATTTATTTTTTACTCAGATTAGAAAGGAAAAGCGTGCAGTCTCAGTTTTGCTTTTATTTAATATTAATTTGTTTTTGTGTAGCCACCTTGTAGACTTATCAAACATTGTGTTTTCCATTCACCTCATCTATATTGGAATCACCATTACAAGGGCTGATCACCAGAGATCTCGCAGAGCTTATGTTGGACAGACTAGCCCTGAAGTGATAGAACGAAGAAGAGAGTTTAGTGTTCCTTAAGTAGATGCATAATTTCTCTTTCATGCGATGTTATATGACTCTATGACTGTAGAAATTATGGGAACAGGAGATACTAGCCTGTAACTGTCAATATTGTTTTTATCTCCATTTTTAAGAATTGGGAAAACTGTGTATTTTGAGATATCAGGGAATTTTCTGGTTTGAAACATGCAGTTTGGAAAGCAAGCCAGAGGAGTCACTAAAATATCAATGATGTGGTTTAGGATGAAGTCTGAGAAGCCATATATAGCTTTGCTGTGTGAGTTACCTAGTTTAGATACAACTTGGTACTCAATCTGGCAATTAACATGAGTCAACCTGAAAGTAACATGTGTCGAACCAGCTATATTGTCTACACTATCTCCAGAATTTAATTTCATCTGTTTCTGGGGTTGCAGGTTTCTCATGACTTGCATAGTTTATAAACTCTTTGCTACTTGTGTTTCCTCCCTGCCTTTTTATGTTGTTCTGTATATCTGTTTCAGAATAGGATTGCCAGCTTTTGTCATGGTGTACAAGTAAAAAAAAATAAATAAATAAAAATAAAAATATCTCTAAGTTGCTTCAGATATGGAATGAACCAGTGTAGTTTCTTCTGTTTGGTGCACAATCAGTTTTGACCCTTTCAGTCATTTGAGCACAACATCCATTTACTAAGTTACTGTATCAACAAAAATGTCAAACTCACTGCCAGTACTGTCATAGTTATTCTAGCATATGTCTTGTCTTGTTGCATGTTCATTAGTACAATACAAATTGGAAGCACTGACTGAAGTTTGCATCTTACACATAATGTCAATATTAATGTCTGGAATAAACAAAAGCTTAAAGTTGCCATATTTCATCTCCAGATAATTAGTGAGATTCTCAACATGTTCAGTAAACACAGTAACATCAGAGTATGAGTTATGTTAGAAAGAGACAAGTATTAACTTAATACTTGAAAATTATACCACTGCAATTTCAAAAACTTCCTCCTGAGAAAACATATTAACATTTTGTGTGTCATAGCTAATGTTAAACACTTTATTTACAAAGATAGCTACTCCTCCTTGGCTAACTTTAGTCCTAAAGGAAGTACTTACTAGCACATATCCTTCAGGAAAGTACAAGGCAGATTCAGTGTGGGTTAGCCTATGTTACTTTGTATAGAAGGTATCACAGGGGTTTGTGCTTAAGAATACATTTATCTGTTAATTTTGTTTCTGACTGATTGCACATAGAAAGTGGAAGATTATAAACCTACTGTTAACAGTTGGAGGGGCATAGAACTGTTAGGCTCTTTGCATTTATTATAGTCGCTAACTCCCTAATCAATTGGTTTTAATACCTGCTTTCACCTAGTTATACCATTTTTTCCAAATTCTAGTAGGCACAGTAGGTCTGCTACTCACCTTCAGATTAGTTGTACTCATCCTTGCGTGCATTGGTCTTTTGAAGTACATCCGGCCTACACACAAAAGAACTGACTAGTTGGGAGCTGCTGGTGTTTCAAAAAGTCTCTCATTCCTCACTGGGTTCTTCTACTAGAGGTTCTTGGTTCTTGTCCTTGAGGGGCGTGGCATGTGTAATTTTCCCTTGTTTCTTTAGTTTCATATAAACGATTTTCAAGACCTTTGCAGTTTTGAAGTCCTACTCCAGTCTGCAATATTTTTAGGCTTAACTTTATGATATTTATATTAATCACAACTGTTTTGAGTCTTGATGAAGGATGTTTGTGAGAAGGCTTCATTTACTGTCTCTGACAGCAACTTTACAATACACCATCATAATCAATTTACAATGTTTGATGCTGAATTGTGCTGTCCTGGATTCAAGTGTAGGATTATCATTGGTTGAAGGTCCTAATATCCTTCATTTTTTGGCTCCTTTGCAAACCAAAGCATGTGATTCATTGTTTTAAATTTATTGCATTATATTGTTGACAATGAGGTATATTTGTCCTGGTAAATATTGAAAAATTTTGATCAATTGTAACAAACTACTAGGAAACAAGCACAGTTAAACTGGAGATTTGAACTGGGCCATGAAACTTTGTCAGATGGCTCTGTTGACTGAATATCTCGCACAACAATAAAATGTGTGAATTCAAGACTCAGTCAAACACAAAGTTTTAATCTTAATTTTTATTCAGCAGCATATGAGCACACATTTCCACAAAATAGGGTTGATGCCTACCATGGGAGCTAAACTTTATAAAAAACAAAAAAATAAAAGAATAATATTCACAAGAACAAAAAGAATAATATTCACAAGAACATTAGACAGCTGTCACAATGAGAGACTTGTGTACTACTGCTGAAGAGCAAGTCTACAAATCTTGCTAACCTCTCTATCATCTAACTAAAAATTTATTGATTTGAAGAATAAAATTCAATTTCTGTTCACTCCGCTCTACTAGTGATTTTCTTTGGATTTCTAAGCAAACCATATAATTATTTGAGATCAAATACAAATTTTGTAATGACCTATTACAGTAATAATGTATGTAATGGCACTTTTGTTTATTGTTTGACTTGGTTCACAATAACAAATTATTGAAGTCTCCAGATGATAATTATTCTTTGAAAAAATAATCTGTTAAGTCACACACACTCCTAATATATATTTTCAAATCTTTTGTTAGAAGCATAGTTTCTCAGTTTTTATTTTGACAAAACAACCAATTCTTCAGTGTACTTTAGTTTTACTTTATTTATTGCCAGAAAATTTTTGCATATAGTTGTTTTATAGATGATTAATTTGGGTATAACAAATTTTTTGTATGATGGAACAAGTCATTCATTTTATGTAAAGCACACAAAGAACATTTATTATTAAATCACCATGCAGTTTTGCAATTTAAATCTGAATCACAATTTTTGAAAATAAGTCCAATTCTAGGAAAAAAGGAAATGCCCACTTATATTGAACAATTCTCCCAGGATTTGACAGTATTATACAGACACTTCATACCATGTTAGGTAGCATGGTGAGTAAAACAAACTAACCTAACCTGCTACATAATTAATTGTGAAGTTAATGAGTTGTTTGCAGTATCAAAACAATGGTGGTGTATAATCCTGAAACAAATATAGAAAATTATTAAAATGTTTAGTTCTTTTGAAATATGTATGTACTGTTACAAATAAAGAAATCATAATGTGGTTTACATTTAAATTTTACAATTATGTAACAAAGGAAGGAAAAATCTTCTTCTGTGAACATTTTGATATTTTCCAGTATTAATTGAATGAGTTCATCATTACAAAAGACTCAAAGTTTTCTTCTTAAGTTAAGAATCCATTTTAATAGCATTTAGATCATTCACTGAACAGAAAAAAAGATCATAACATCAAGGAGGAGTTGTGTGGCATAAAAAGAAGTTGGTAGGCATGTTACTACATCTGAAAGATGACGTCTATTAAAATTTTGTGCCACTCGCGATAAGACCAGCATTAATAGTACCACTATGAGGATACAAATCAGGTTTGCTTTAAATACATGCTGTAAGTGTTGTGAGAATGAGTTATCTTTGAGGCTGGACATGGTGAGTTGATGTTTATCAAGGGTGCCTTTAAGGTGACAAAGACACTCTTATCAACAACTCACTGATTTTGAAGGAGATCATGTAATGTTGAGAAGCTGTATGTTCCTTCTGCAATATTGCAGAAAGACTTGGCAGGAATGTAGCCACTGTACATGATTGCTGGCAGCAGTGGTCCCAAGGCTGTTCAGTCACAAGAGAACTGGGTTCCAGATGGTCACGTGGCACTACCAAGAGGGAAGACCACCATGTTTGGCATATGGCTCTGGTGCAACATACTGCATCTGCAGCAGCAATTTGAGCAGCAGTTGGCACCACAGTGACAGAATGATCTGTTACAAACCTCAAGGACAGCTCAGAGCCATGTGCCCTGTGGAATGCATTCCATCGACTCCAAACTATCACCATTTGCGACTTCAGTGGTGTCGAGCAAGAGCTCATTGGAGGGAAGGGCGGAGGTATGTTGTGCTTTCTGATAAAATCTGGTTCTGCCACGGTATCAGTGACGGCCATGTGTTGGTTAGGAGGAGGCCAGTTGACTGCAACCAACCTGTCTGCATGCTAGACACACTGGACCTACACCTGGAGTTATGGTCTGGGGTGCAATTTTGTATGACATCAGGACCAGTCTTGTGGTTATCCCATGCACCCTGACTGCAACACCACATATTAGTCTGGTTATTTGACCTGTCATGCTGCCATTCATGAACAACATTCCATAGGATGTTTTCCAACAGGATAATGGTCACCCACATATCAGTGTTGTAACCCAATGTGCTCTTCAGTGTGTTGACACGTTGCCTTGGCCTGCTCAATTACCTGATCTGTCTCCAGTTGAGCACATATGGGGCATCATTGGGCGACAGCTCCAGTGTCATGCACAACCAGCATTAACTGTCCCTGCATTGACTGACCAAGTGCAATGTTCATGGAACTCCAGCCCACAAACTGACATCCGGAACTTGTATGACACAATGCATGCACATTTGTATGCTTGTATCAACATTCTGGTGGTTAAACCTGTTATTAATGTACCAGAATTTCACATTTACAATGACTTACCTCACTCTTACATTAACATGAGATCTTGCAATGCTAATCGCAGGAAGGGTATTTGGTCACCGACTGTCGCTAACATAGCCAAATCCCTTATAACAATTCTGACCCCATAGAGAAACAGGAGGAGGAGGAGGAGGAAAAGAAGAAGAAGGAGGAGGAAAAGGAAGGGGGCGAGGGGGGAAGGGGGGAGGTGGGGGGAGGGGGGAAGGGGGGGAGGTGGGGGGAGGGGGGGGGGAAGGAAATTACAATTGCATGATATAATATACTCTTACCACACTAAATATTTGCCCATAACCTTCCTAATCTCTCAGATCTCCATACCTTCCTCTGAAAGCACCAAACAAAACAGCATAGAGATAGTAGTTCTGGCTTCACTAGACTCTAAATCCAAATAATTAAGTGAGTGACTTGGATTTACTCATTGTCTCATTCATCTACACATTTTTTCTTTGAAGCGTTTATTAATATTACATATAGTGTTCACTGTAGAGCCTCTTGTAGACAGGTGTTTAAACAGTTGGATGTATTGACAACAGCCTTGTAATGCATTTACTCCCTTATGAGGTGTGTTGACAATACTCGCAGTTCAAAACCTGCAGTAACATTTATACACACAATACTAGAATGAGACATAACTGATATATACCCATCACTTGGCCTGAGTGTGGCATAGAAAGGAGTAAGGTATTGAGCCATAAAAATCTTCAACCACCTACACAGTGATGTAAATAATTTAATAGATAATACAATTAACTTAACACATAAACTGAAGTCATATGTGCCTGACAATTCCTCCTGCCCCGTGGATGAATTTCTGAATGTGTAGTGATATGGTGTGCGACCTTTTTTTTTTTAAGAAAGAGGGAGGGGTAGATGGGTGGGTGGATGGATCAAACATAGTTAAGTATGAATCTCTATGCATAAAAAAGTGGCTTTAAGACCATCACATAAATGGTCAGTGTGTTGCCATATTTTTCACTGAGACAGTGCATTATACACTCCTGGAAATGGAAAAAAGAACACATTGACACCGGTGTGTCAGACCCACCATACTTGCTCCGGACACTGCGAGAGGGCTGTACAAGCAATGATCACACGCACGGCACAGCGGACACACCAGGAACCGCGGTGTTGGCCGTCGAATGGCGCTAGCTGCGCAGCATTTGTGCACCGCCGCCGTCAGTGTCAGCCAGTTTGCCGTGGCATACGGAGCTCGATCGCAGTCTTTAACACTGGTAGCATGCCGCGACAGCGTGGACGTGAACTGTATGTGCAGTTGACGGACTTTGAGCGAGGGCGTATAGTGGGCATGCGGGAGGCCGGGTGGACGTACCGCCAAATTGCTCAACACGTGGGGCGTGAGGTCTCCACAGTACATCGATGTTGTCGCCAGTGGTCGGCGGAAGGTGCACGTGCCCGTCGACCTGGGACGGGACCGCAGCGACGCACGGATGCACGCCAAGACCGTAGGATCCTACGCAGTGCCGTAGGGGACCGCACCGCCACTTCCCAGCAAATTAGGGACACTGTTGCTCCTGGGGTATCGGCGAGGACCATTCGCAACCGTCTCCATGAAGCTGGGCTACGGTCCCGCACACCGTTAGGCCATCTTCCGCTCACGCCCCAACATCGTGCAGCCCGCCTCCAGTGGTGTCGCGACAGGCGTGAATGGAGGGACGAATGGAGACGTGTCGTCTTCAGCGATGAGAGTCGCGTCTGCGTTGGTGCCAATGATGGTTGTATGCGTGTTTGGCGCCGTGCAGGTGAGCGCCACAATCAGGACTGCGTACGACCGAGGCACACAGGGCCAACACCCGGCATCATGGTGTGGGGAGCGATCTCCTACACTGGCCGTACACCACTGGTGATCGTCGAGGGGACACTGAATAGTGCACAGTACATCCAAACCGTCATCGAACCCATCGTTCTACCATTCCTAGACCGGCAAGGGAACTTGCTGTTCCAACAGGACAATGCACGTCCGCATGTATCCCGTGCCACCCAACGTGCTCTAGAAGGTGTAAGTCAACTACCCTGGCCAGCAAGATCTCCGGATCTGTCCCCCATTGAGCATGTTTGGGACTGGATGAAGCGTCGTCTCACACGGTCTGCACGTCCAGCACGAACGCTGGTCCAACTGAGGCGCCAGGTGGAAATGGCATGGCAAGCCGTTCCACAGGACTACATCCAGCATCTCTACGATCGTCTCCATGGGAGAATAGCAGCCTGCATTGCTGCGAAAGGTGGATATAACTGTACTAGTGCCGACATTGTGCATGCTCTGTTGCCTGTGTCTATGTGCCTGTGGTTCTGTCAGTGTGATCATGTGATGTATCTGACCCCAGGAATGTGTCAATAAAGTTTCCCCTTCCTGGGACAATGAATTTACGGTGTTCTTATTTCAATTTCCAGGAGTGTAATTGAAGAACTGACTTGTCTCAAATATAGGAAGACACCCAACTATGATACACATAACATGAAAATAACTAAATTAAGCTAACCTGAACTAATAACACATGCCAGTCAGGAATCTTTCAAACTCATTTTGTACAAACAAAATTGTTTACACTGAAATCTGAAACTGGAAACAGTGATTATTAATCAGACTGAAAAATAATCACAAAAAGTATATTTGTAATGACTGAGAATGAAACATCTACAGCACATGTGAAAGAATTATGGTAGATATCAGTTAAGTGATGAGACCATTATGGGAAGAAAGAAAAAGAAAACAACTTAAAAGTTTGATGGTTGTCTTACCTTCTTTTTATTTTGTGCAACCTTAACATATTTCAATACAAATTGCTATACCCATTCCACCTCCTATACAGATAGCTGCAACACCTCGTTTGCCTCCTGTCCTTTGCAAGGCATAAATCAATGTTGCTATTATCCGAGCTCCTGAAATGCGAAGACATCAATAGAAAATACATCATAATCAGTTCCTTTGAAATAATGAGGCTAACAATGCAAGTATGGTGACAATGTCAGTGTAAATAAACTATTACCATATTTAAGTTGTGTTAGTGCATAAAAACCCTGTAAAAATTCTGCAGACATTATTTTCTTATTGGTAGGATAGGTGGTGTGACATTAAAGTATACCATAAGAAATGGTTTTCATTGTTGGCCATCATACTTTCAATTATCACAGTTTTTTCATCAGACTGTTTTAACAAAACACTCAACAGTGGCATTAAATTATTAGCTATTTTACAATGTTTCTAAAAGCTTCATTTTCTTGACAATTAAAATATTAATTGATTCATAACTAAGGTGTCTTGCACATCCATGCTAAAATTTCCTAACAGATTAGAAGTGTGTAACAGACTGAGACTCAAACCGAGACTTTGCCTTTTGTGACTCTTTCTGTTACTGACTGAGATATTTCAGCAAGATTCTTGACCTGCCTCTACAGCTTCAATTTTGCCAGTACCATACCTCTCTTCTACTTTTCAAAGTTCACACAAGATCTCCTGTGTATCAGTGTTTTACACTAGCACACACACAATTACAACATGTAAGAACCAAACTTGAAATATCCTGTAGCCTAAGGATAAACCATTTCTCCATAATATCATTTCTCTCAGATGAGTAAGTCCAGTAAAGTGTGCAGAAGTGCATCTGTGAACTTTGGAATGTAGAACTGAGGTACTGGCAGTTGTGTGGCTAAGTAGTTTAGCAGCTGGTGCAGAGCTTTAACTTACCACCACCACCACCACCCACACAAAAACATCAAATATTTTTTTATGGGCAATGGAATACTTTAATACAACTGGTTAAGTAAGCAAAATATAATGTTAACTATTTTGTAAACAGTTTTTATGAATAGAAACACGTAAGTAAAATGAAGTAACACAGTTTAATTGATTGTTAATGAAGCAGTACACAACCAAAGAGTTTCACAGCTACAGGTAACTTTAACATGTTGCTTAGAATCTCTTCTAACTTTTGCTGCTGCAAATTTTGAAACTGCATCACCAAAATTGTTATCTTTAGCTACACTATTTTTGAAAGCACAAAACTGCCAAACTAGAGTGTCATACTTGACTCATAGTGGACAAAAGATAATTCTTCATTAGTTTGAGTTTTGGAAAACTTCTCTCACAGGTTGCTACCAAAGCAGACAAAGTTAAGAGAAATATTAACACCAAAGTGAGGTTTGGCCAGATTTGGAAACTTCATCTGCAACCATGAAGTGTAAGAATCATAAAAATGTCTTTGGCAATTTGGCAGCTTGCAGAAATCGTATTAGGTGTGGAATTTCTACAAGGGTACCATCTTCAGAAATATCATCACAATTATTAATTAAACATTCACTTCTGAGGTTGCTGATCTCTAAAACAGCATGTCTATCTGATATACAGTCCATGGTTTCACACTGTATAACAATTTACCAAATTGTAAAATTAATTTAGTAATTGACAAGCTGTGTTAACAATGCCTGCTGTACAAAAAATATATGTCAAAGTAAGATCACTGACATCACTGTCTCAAGTGTGGTATGAGAATAATTGAGAATGATTTTTGTTTACATGCTATCTCTATGGTAAAGTATGTGTCTGCATGCAATAGGGTCTGCCCAGTCCACAAGCTCTCTAATTGTCCAACCCTCCCATAAGTGTCAGAGGAAAAAAATCACAACTTGTTCTGGACTGGGACTGGGACTCAGACCTAGATCCTTGTGGCCAATTCTCTTACCAACTAAGTGATCCAAAAACTACTAATAACCTGCCTTCACAACTTATGTTCCACCAGTACCCAGAAGCATAGCTAGAGGGGTACTAGGGATGCATAAGTTATGAAAGAAGGTTACGAGTTGTTCTTGGATCACTCAGTTGCTAAGAGAATTTGCCATAAAAGTCTAGGTCTGAGTCCCAGTCCAGCACACATTTTTAATATGTCAAGAAGTTTCATAAAAATACATACTCTGCTTGCAGACAAAAGTGTCATTCTAGCACATCCACACTGTTTACACATGTGAAATAAAAATGTGATGAGCTCTATAAATGGTACATTTAACACTAATACTTATTATGTGTTCATAATTGCAATGTATACCATAAGTGAGCATGGTTCATATCTTAAATTGTACTGACAATTAGACTGTGTGTCAAAAAGCAAATATGGATATGAATAGATTAACTTAACAGTACAGTTAAGGTGATGTGCAAAGCCACAGCACACCACTAGATTAGTTTGAAAGTTTCCTTGTCATGGTGTGATACATTGGCTTATCTTCATACAGTGTAAGGAGTGTATTTTCAGTAGACAAATTCAACAAAATTAAATAATGACAGATATATACCAGAAGACCCCAGAGGATGTCCCAGAGCTACTCCACCACCATTGACATTAACTTTTGTTGGGCTCAGACCCAACTGCTTCATTACTGCTATGGCCTGGCAAGCATAGGCTTCATTTATCTCAAAGAGGTCTACATCAGATATTTTCCACTGTACCTTTTCCATCTATAATAATGAATAAAATCAAATTATAAGACAAGAGATGAAATAGTAGAAAAAAAACATACATTGCTTGTACGGTATGTAGAAGTGAAACTGAAATACAATACCAACCTCGATATCATAAACAAAAACCATGCCAGAAAATAGATTATTGAATGAAAAATCAATTTAAATGAAGTGAACTATTTTAATAATAATAATAATATTAAAATGCAAAAACTCCAGAAAAATGATTTTCTGTTCACTTAATTTCAAACCATGTCGTATTTTAGAAATGACAAAGACTGCAAAGTAATGCCAAGTTTGTAATTTCACCACTACCCACCACATATTTCATTTTATCTAAATGAACTTCCAATGATCTTATAGTGTAAACTACATATGTACATATCCCTCATATGACATTGTATCCTATGGAATTAACTAATTACATTTTCTGCCACTGTATAATATGAGGGTATGCTGAAAAGTTATGCCTCTGAATTTTTAATGTAGAAGCTCTTAAAGTTTTTTTAACTAAAACAAATGTTATTAACATTCTACATCATTATTCTTCATGTTTAAATATTTATTTCTCAACATAGTCACCACAGTGATGAACACATTCCACCCCAGGAGAGACTTTTTTGATAGAGCCACAACTTCTCCTCTGCTCGCACGGCTTTGTCACTATCAAAATGAAGCCCTTGAAGGTGTTCTTAAAGTTTTGGAGGCACAAGAAAATCAGACTAGGCCAACTTGGGACTCTATGGAGGATGTTTCATGACAATGAAAACAATAAAGCAAGGCACTGGATTACTGCAGACGTCACTGCACTCGTGTCTGATCTGACATTGTCATGCTGAAGGAGAGGGTGTTCCATATGTGCACAAACTCTTTGAATTCAAAACTCAATTAGCGCATGATGTTTCTCACACAGCAACTTAGTTATATTACACACTGCCATGTCACATACTACAATTTGGAGCATTCTAGTGGCAGAGGGCTGCAAATACACTGACATGAAGACTAAAGGTATAGAATGTTAATAACATCAGTTTCATGTAAAAAAACTTTGAGAGTTTTCACATTAAAAAAATTGGAGGAACTACTTTTCAGGAATTACTTTATGTTTAATAATGAGTCATCTGCATTTGAAGCTGACAGTTTTTCCTCCTTCATACCACTTGCCCCATGTAGGTGGAGGATGGGCTGTGAGTGGACAAAACAAAAAAATGGTTCAAATGGTTCTGAGCACTATGGGACTTAACATCGGTGGTCATCAGTCCCCTAGAACTTAGAACTACTTAAACCTAACTAACCTAAGGACATCACACACATCCATGCCCGAGGCAGGATTCGAACCTGCGACCGTAGCGGTCGCCCGGTTCCAGACTGAAGCGCCTAGAACCGCTCGGCCACAACGGCCGGCCGTGCACAAAACAGCCTACTCTTCAGCTAAAGGGTTTAAAATATACATCAGGCAAAACAATATAATTAGATGGTGAAATAGTTACATCAGTTTTTTAAAGAAATATAAAAAGATGAATTTCATGGATGGCATTATATAAAACTAAACTTGATTTTCTTCATTTGGAATTAAAAGCAAAAAAAGCTGAAAGGTGAAATTAAAATAAAACAAAGCTACCTAAAACACAATGCAGACAGGTGATGAGAAAAAGAGGTACTGCACCTTTGCTAAAGTTGAAGAATTTGCATTGTAAAAAAAAATATTTTGGGAGAGAAAACAGCAGGTGTTCTGTAGGGTGTGGGTGGAGGAATTGGCATCTGTTGGGTTGTAATTATACAGATGAGGGAAGGTACTGGAGTGGCTGGTGGGAAAACAGAGAGGGAATAAGAGGTTGGGGTGTGAACAGGTCTGTAATATGAAGAGGAAAGAGAGAGGGGAAGATGAAAATGGAACAGGGAACCCTGATATAGGGTAAGAATGGTAGTGAGTAGCTACAGTTCATAGAACAGGTAAATTTCAGGGCTGCTTTCATTGTGGGGAAGAGGGAGTTGGTACAATTTTTATTAGAGAAGATATAGAATGTGTGTGTTGGTGTGGAACTGGAAGAATGTGCCAATATAGGTGCAGCAGCATACCAGGATTGGAAAATCAGAGGAAAAAATGTGGCTGTTGGAGTTGAGTTTCCAGATAGTGTAAGATGTATGGAAGCATTCGCTGTCACTGAGGAAAGCTGGGAATTGAATGAGATGGTGAAGGATCCATGTGCAAGAATGTAAATGGATGTGGAAGGCAAAACAGAGTGTCCGGCATTTAAGAATTTGGAGCAACTGACAGAACTTTAGTAGAGTGGATGTCCATGAAATACTGGCATAGGAGAAAATAGCTAGGATCAAGGATCTGTCAGTGTGAAAAACAGTGGAGGGTAGCAATCCCCATATTTGGCCAGTTAGTAGCTTTAGCAATTTTAGTCTAGTGTGGACTTTCTGTTGGAGGGTTAGCAGGTGGGCTTTTCATGTTAGTTCCTGGGTAAGTGTTAGTCTGACATTTTATTGTGTTGGTTAATAGAATAGGATGGTCATACATGGTTAGGCAAAAGCCGTGTGAGCTGCAGATGGCTTGTCCTATAATTATTGCCTGGAGTTTGGAAGGATCAACATTGATGAACTATTGGTTACACCAAAGACTAATTAAGGCGGAGTTCAAGAGACCATTGGAATTTCTGGGTTGTAGGATAGAGTGCTAGGAAAGTGGTGTCATCACCATACCGAAGAAGGTGAAAGAGGTGGATTTGTTTTGGGCATATTGACAATGTACAGGCTATTTAGGGGAGGAGAGCGGTCAGAACATGAGGCATGCCTGCAATCAGACAGAAGGTATGGGAACTGGTATTGTTATACTGACAAAGGATGGGTGGTTAGTTAGAAAGATGGCAATGAGATGGAGAGCTAATTGGAAGCACATATGCCTGGAGCTTGAAAGGAAGGCCAGAATACCATACACAGTATTATTGAAGAAAGAAAGTTCTGGCAGAATGTAAATAAAGGAGACCATTCACCAAATAGCAGAAGAGTTGAGACATCAACAGGCACAGTTTGGCAGGTGGACAAGGGTGAGGTGAGGTTGTGTAAGGTGGTGTGGGCAGAGAGAGAAAGAAGTGGGAAGTAAGAAAGGGGTTGGGGATGGGTAGCTAGTGGCTCAGAGGGAGGTGCCAGTGTGGTGGCTAGGAATGTGGGAGAGACAAGTTACAGGTGTATGGACTAAGCATGAGATACATGGATACCAGAGCTGGTGAGGTGCAGTGTACAGCAAGATGACATAGAAGCATGGGAAGAGGTGCTACAACAGAGAAAGGGGAAACCATTGAATATAGGATGGATAGACAGTGGTTTACTGGAGATAGAGGTCAGGAGGGTGACGGGAGCGAAGGACGTGTTGTAAGAATAACTCTCATCTATGTACTTCAGAAAAGCTAGTGCTGGATGGCAGGATCCAGGTGGCATGTGTAGTAAAGCTGCCATTAAACTTCAGTATAATATGATCTGCAGTGCATTATGCCACTGGGTGGTCAACTTTGTTCTTGGCGACAGTTTGGCTGTGGCTATTCTTTCTGGTAGACAGCTCGTTGGTTGTCACACCAACAAAAAAACGCTGTGCAATGTTTGCAGCAGCATTGGTACATGACATGGTTGCTTTCGCAGATGACCTTGCCGCTGATGCAGTATGATACAATATTGCAGTGCCTGTGTTATTCACATGAATGACACAAGGTTCCTTCAGATATGCAATGTGTGTCCAAAAAAACAGGCACTGTTGGTGACTACACCCATTATCAAATGCATGAAATGTATTCACAATTGTGAATATGGACAACCATCAGCTGTATAATGGAATGGTGACAATGAAAATGTGTTCCAGACTGAGACTCATTTTGCCTTTCCATTACACCATCTGAGCACAACTCACAGCCAGACCCAGACTTTCATGTCACAACCCATCCTCATACATGCATTATTTATATTCTCATACTGGGATACATTTTACCTGAAAGTTGCTTGCAGGTGTCAGTAGATAAATACAATACCGCAGTGCCTGAAATATTCAGACATACGATGCAATGTTCTTTCAGACATGCATGCAGACATGTGGTTGATGACTTATGGATGTTTGGGTCTGGCAGTGAGTCATGCTCAGAGAGCCTAACGGTAAGGCAACTGCTCAAAATAAGTGGGAATTTGTGGTTTGAGTGCCAGCCTGGCACAAATTTTCAGTGTTGTCACTCCAGTAAACAGCTGATTGTTGTCCATATTTACAACTGCAGATATATTTCATTAATGGCTGTAGTCACCACAGTGCATGTTCCTTCAGACACATATGCATATCCAAAGGAACATTGCATCGTACTTCTGAACAACTCATGTGCTGAAATACTCTATGTATCTGCCGGCACCAGGAAAGAGACTTTCAATTAAAATGTCTCGCCTGTATGAGAATATTCATAATGGATTTATGAGTACAGGTTGCAGACACATGGAAGTTTGAGCCTGGCTGTGAGTCATGCTCAGATAGCCTAATGGTATAGTGACCGCTCAGGATAAGCAGGAGATCCAGGTTTGAGTCCCAGCCCAGCACAAGTTTTCATTATCGTCATTCCATTATACAGCTGATGGTTGTCCATATCTGCAACTGTGAATACATTTCGCATATTGCCTGTGATGCAGTAGGGTAAGCCTGTGATAGGACTGGAGTAGGAACCACTGGGTGGGTGAATCGGGCAGGTCTTGCATCTGGGACTTCCACAGGGATATGATCCCTGTTCTAAGGGGCTGGAAGTGAGAATGGCATAGGAATGGACCAGGATGTTGCAAAGGTTGTGTGCACAATGGAATATCACTTTAGGAGTGGTAAAAATCTTGGATGTCCCTCATTTCTGGGCATGCTAATAGGTAATCATAGTCCTCACGAAGGATATAGTTCAGAGTGACTCTAGGTGACAATGGAGAGTGCTCCTTTGTAGCAGATCCTTGGGAGTGGTGGGATGGTTAGGGGTTTGTGAGCATATAGCATGGGAAATCTGTTTGCAGATTAGGTTTGAGAATAGTGACTGTCTGTGAAGGCCACTGTAAGACCTTCAACATACTGGGCAAGGGAGTTCTCATAACTGCAGATATGCCATCGAAATGTGGCCATGCTGTATGAGAGTGATTGTTTGGTCAGGAAGGGGTGGCAGATGTCAAAATGCAGGTACTCTTGATGGTAGTGGGATTGCCAGGAAATTGGTACACTGAGTTGAAGAGGATCCAATGAAGCTGATGGGAGAGAAAGTGTTGAGATGTGGAGGAATGAGGATAGGGTGTCTTGACCCTAAGTTGAGATCATGAAGACTTCATTAATGAACCTGAACCAGATAAGGGGTCTGGGGTTTGGGAGGCTAAGAATGTTTCCTCCAGATGGCCTAGAAACAAACTGGATTAGGAGGGTGCCATGTGGGTGCCCATGACTGTGCTGCAGATTTGTTTATATATGTTCCCTTTAAAGGAGAAGTAGTTGTATGTGAGGATACAGTTGGTAAGGTGTACGAGGAATGAGGTAGTGGCTTTGGACTTGGAAGGATGTTGGGAGAGATAGTGTTTCATAGTGGCAAGACCGTGCTCATGGGGGATGTTGGGAGTACAGGGAGGTGGCATGAGTGGTGACAAGTAGGGCTCCAGGTAGCAAAGGGGTGAAGATGGTCGAAAGATGGTGAACAACGTGGTTAGTATCCTTGATGTGAGAGACTAGGCTTCAAGTAGTTTGTTGGAGGTGTTTGTTGACACGAGAGGAAATTCTTTCCATGGAAGCACAAAAACCACAGACAATGTGGTGTCCAGGATTGTTGGGTTTTGTGAATTTTGGGGAGCATGTAGAAGGTGGGTGTATGGGGCATTGTTGGGGTGAGAAGGGAGATGAACTCAGGAGAAACTCTGGGGTGGGCCTAAGGATTTCAGTAGGGACTGAAGACTGTATTGAACTTCTGGACTGGGATCACTATGGCAAAGCTTGTAGGTAGAGAACTCAGACAGTTGAGAGAAGTATGCTGTCAGGTAGTCACTGTGGTCCATCACAACAGTGTTGGAGCTTCTGTCCACAGGTAGGATGATTAAATTAGGGCATGTTTGGAGGTTTTGAATGGTTGTCCTTTCTGTTGAGAAGTTTGTGTTCTTGGGAATGGACCTGAGGAATGATGGCGAGGCCAAGTTGGAGGTAGGAAATTCCTAGAAGGTGACCACAGGTTGGTTTGGTGGGTGGGGGATCATGGTTGAATGCTGGTATGAACTTTGAAGGGGCCAGGTTCAGTGTTGGTATTAGGTTGCCTTTTGTTGGAGGGATTGTTAGCAAATAAGTGTTTCCACTGTAGTGGTTGGGATAAGGAGAGTAGGTCTTTGATGAGTGCAGCATTAAGAATTTTGGTGTGGGGCTGAAGATGAGGCATTTGGATAGAACTGAACTTTTGTAGGATTGAGAACTTTGGTTGCAAGGTTAACAACAGTGTTTTGGGTTTGTTTGGATTCTGGATTTCAGGGAGTATTAGGAGGGAGTCTTGGAGTATACGGTAAAATGAAAACATCAGCCAGGCAGGGTCTGGATGCTATTAGAGTTTGTTAGGAGGTTTTCTGAGAGTAGGATGTGTGTTGATGGACAGCAGTGCTTCAAGACAGAAGTAGGATGTCCACAGGTTGGATAATTTATGAACTTGTACGTAGCTAGGATTCCACAGTGTATCTTGCAGAGGCAAAAGAGGTAGTTCTGGGATACCTGTAGGAGACGTGTTTCTACAGTACTAGGTTTTGTGAGTTATAGGGAGGCTGAACGTGCACAGGTGAAGGTCATTGTGAAAGGAGGGATGGGATCCAGAAAAGGGAATTTTTGTGACTATGCCATTGGGGTGGGGGGTGGGGGGGTGGAAGGAGGGTTCCATGGCTTAGGCAGCATTTAAGAAATATGATTTGGAGCTGGGTTTTAGCTAGGGATAGGGATACTTTTCATAACTGATGCAGACAGATGGAGTAGGGGTCCATTTGGGATGGAATGTTGCTGGAAAATGTGAAATAGATGAATGCAAGTGTTAGGTGGCTGTAAATGTAACTGGCTAACAAGGCATTTGTTTGGGGAGTTCAAAGGCTGGAAGAAATTGTGCTTATGGCAGTAGGATAATTCTGTAATGTGAGGGTATTTCTTCATGCAGGGAAGAAAGGAAAGATGTAAAATTCATAAAGGCGTAATGGCTGAGGAGAGGTGGTTTGATTTGGAGATGAAATGTAATGGTTTTGTTGCTAGGAAAGTGTTTTAACTGTGATGTGGTTGATGGGTGCTTTGGAGGATAGCATGAGGTGTCAGCAAAACTGCTGCAACCAGTGCTACAGGGTGTCTCAAAAGTCTAGCATGACCACACTGGAAGGAGTTGTTAATGTATGTGTGTAACAAAGGCAAGAAGGAACATGTAGTGAAAGATGTGGATGGATGATATAGGAGAGACAAAGTAGAAGCAAATTATAAGATAGTAATAAAGGATGAATGACTCAAGGTTTAGGTTGGAAGAAGTCACTAGGCAGTATAAATATAATAAAGAAAGTTTTGGCAGAATGTAAATAATTTAGGAGAAAGGAGACCATTCACCTCTGTGTGTGCCTGTCAACAACTTAGTGCTCCTGCTATTTGGCGAGTGGTCCCCTTGACTCTTAAATTATGCACAGTATTTTAATGTCCAGCAGTTTGCACAGATAAAGATTTTGGCCATTGTTGCAAGTGTCCTTTACCATGGTAATCTATGATACAACTTGCAACAGCAGCTGAAATTCCAGTCAGTATAACATGGTCATGTGGTTGCATATCTATTGAAGTTTTATTGAAACAATAGTGTTTTCCAGGTAGTTTGGATAATGTTGAAAAATGGTAGATGCAGTTGAAATTCTGAAAGGTATTTGGTGATTACGGTGTAACCAGGGAAACATGCTTCTGAAATATCAATCTTGAAGAAACAATGAGCACTGGTGATATGGGGAAACAATGCAGTTTATGTAGAATGATGATGGAGATAACTTACTGACTGAATGTAATATGTCATAGAATTCATATAGTTACTAATCAGTTGAGTTTGACTAGTATTAGACTTCCCAATGACATACAAGACAGGCAGTGCTTTGACTTCTTGTGGGTCAACATAACTGCAAACAGTGATATGTACTGTAAAGTACTGAGCACAGGTCGAACCCTGCTTCAGTAGGGAAGGGAATGCCCTGCAGATTTCTTTGAGTCCTTGAAAGAGAATAACTTCTGATACAATGCTCTTTGAATTTGCAATGGAAAAGTAAAAGGTGTTGAATGAAATCCACATTAAGATATATGGAATATGATTTGTGATCATGTACTGTACAGATGGAAGGAGTGGAGATAGGGGAAAGAGTGAGAGAGAGTTCTGTTACACTGAATAATAAGTCCAAATTAATTATTTATCATTAGAACAAAAGTGATAATGTGTATGTGACTTACAAGTGATGCAATAGCTGGTACTGGTCCCATGCCCATGTACTGCGGGTCAAGACCACCTTGTGACCATCCTACAATCTTCGCCAATGGTTTTAAGCCTCTTTTTGAGGCAAGCTCTTTGGTCATCAAGACTAATGCTGCAGCTCCATCATTTATACCAGTAGCATTACCAACTGTGACAGTTCCACCCTGTAGTAAATGTAGAAAGTAATACAATGTAACAGCTTAAATTTGTTGACAATTGATTAGTTGTTATCAGTGGTATTACTACTTAGCATTTGTTCTAATAAACAAACTAATAGAAATCACAAGATGTTATACATGTTTGAACATAAACTCTGTCCATAGACTCTGGTGGGTCCATCAGTACCAGTCAACTGCTGTGTCATCCTCTGCCAATGATGGATGCAGTATCGAGGGCTGTGGGGGTCAGCATCCCGCTCTCCCAGCTGTTGCAGTTTTTGTGACCTGGGACTTATACTACTCACTCAAGTAGCTCCTCAGTTGACATCACAAAGCTCAGTAAACCCCATTATAGTCCTCCCACCAATGAAAAATCCTTGTAGTATTAGGAATCAGACCCGGGCCCTCTGCATGGCAGTCAGCTGCGCTGACCACTCAGCTAAGGGGGCTGACATTATGCATGTTTGAATAATATAAATTAAAAAACTATGATTTTGAATAGTAGCATTGTAAAGCTTTAGATCGAAATCCTGTCTCTATGAGTAACATGAATATCTTCCTGTGTTATATACAATCTGTATACATCTATCTTCCAATTAAGAGGGTTCTATAAACGATGAAATAGTGTGAGAGCATCGGTTCAAAAAGTACCTATATGAAATGTATAGAAATACTTAAATGTTCATTAATAATTAAATCTGGTTACATTTTGGCGACATTTCTTATTCTGAAGAAAAATCTTCTCCTAGACGTATGTAGTCAGTGACTTGCAAAAACGTTGTACAGTTTTGGTCATGTATAGTTATGTATACTCTCCATTCTGATTCCATCAACAATTTCTGAGGTATGTTAGTGTTTAAACACCTCTATAATTTAGATATTGCAAAATTAATTTTATATTCTTACTGTTATGTGCAATTTAACATTGATATATCCTCAATGACTCAAAAAATTCCCAACAGCCAGCCACAAAAAAATTATAAATAAAAGCTAATTATGTTATAATCTTGTGTGGATTTCCATATGCATACAAAGTCTTTACACAACATAGATGTTAATGGAATAAGTAAATTTTAAGCTAGAGAAATTCAATAGCAGTGCTACCTTTCGAAATGCTGGTTTCAGTTTCTGCAAGTCCTCAATCTTCAGATCATTCCTAGGATGTTCATCAATTGATACTAATTTTTTCCCATTTGAACTTTCAATAGGAACTGGTACCATTTCCTTATCAAAATATCCTCCCTGCTGAGCTTTGGCAACTCGACGCTGAGATTCGAGAGCTAATTCATCTTGCTGTTCACGAGTGATTCCTTCTTTGTCAGAAATTCTTTCCACTGTAATGCACAAATACTTATGTAGAACATGATAGGAAAGTAATAATGCATTTATTTTTGTGCATAAATTGTTATACCTTTCTCACACTGAACAGCATTGTTTTTCATATACTTGAATAAGTTTCTTACTGATGTCATCATTAAAGTCATGGTAAGGGTTCCACTCAGCAAAGCATGACTCACAGTAACTCATACACTATACCAGGATGCTCATTTATAACAGCACTTCCAGAAATGAGTGCACACACTAACATCTAAATGTAGAAACTTTCTACTTCACAGAAAATATTTGCAGAACTAAAAGATACTGCAAATGCAAGTATTAAGAAGAGTAAAGGTAACCACCCACCATATATATGAGGCAGAGAGCATTTGAAAGGCATAAACAAACTGAAATTGTTGATGAGCTTTCAGAAAATGCCCTTCTTTGGAGCTAATTAATACAAAACATGCATGTCAAAGAATACTGATATATGAAAATGTATATATTTTGCTGGATGTTACCTTAATCACTGTATTTGTGACACATAATATCAACAATGAAAATGCCTCTCAAAGCAGCAGCTGACTAGTGGAAAACCTCAGTATAGGCATCAAAATTAATGTCTGACCCCATTGCCAGCCTTGAAGTATGGGCTATTGGTGAAACAGTTGTCTGGGGCCACTGCCAGCCTCAAAGCATATGCTGTTGGTTCTTACAGCCCACCTGACATGTGGTGGGATAGCACTGCACTGAAGCTATAGGAAGAAGCATCCACTACATTAAGTTCTCCTAGCACTGACTACAGTTGGTTTTTTTTTTTTTTTTTTTTTTTTTTTTACTGAGGTGCAGGAACTGCTTAGCAACCCTCAGCTGTGTTCCTGACAAATGCTCACCAACCTTTCTCAGGATGTGATCCAATTGATTCATTTTGGGCTGGGGAAAGGCGGAGAGGGAGAGGGGGAGGGGGTGGGGGAGAATAGGTCTCTGGGATACAGTGGGTGAAGCTGAGAGAGACAAGCCAACAGTGGTGCACCCATTGACAACACTGGACACAGGAGAGGCACCGTGTCATCTTTTCGTATGAGCCCCAGACCTGTGCACAGCATCACTGTGGAAATTTCCATGTGTGACATGTTTAGAGACTTCAAGGAGAATGAGCATTGCGAGGATGAATGTGTCCACAGGATATGGGCCCAGCAGCTAATTTTATGGTGTGGCATTCCTTGGGGTGCACAACACAATCATTTCTCATTCACACAGTCAGTAATTTGGACAGCAGCCATTACATTGCTGATGTGTTAATGGTAATGGTTGTATCCTGCCTCTGAGGTCTCCATGGTATTGCTTATCAACAATATAATGTAAGATCTCATGTTGCTCATGCTGTTCTGACTTATCTCAATATAGAGGGTGTTTGACTGTTCCCTTGGCCAGCACATTCTCCATGTCTCTTGTTCATTGAAAACATCCAGTCGCAAATTGCTGAGTGAGTGGCATGCCACCACTCTCCAGCCACTCTATTGATGAACTCTGGCACAGCGTTGAAGTAGTAAGAGTGATTAACCAGTATTTGCCATACAAGCTCAGCTGGACATGATGTCCTGCCAGGTTAGAGCCATCACTGTTGTCAGACGTGGCAACTCTGTGTTCTAAATACTGTAATTGTATATCCCCAAACCATGTACAAATTTAATAATTTACCTTCTTATGACACAATACATGCAAACTGCATAAAACTTTGTTACATGCTATTCTTCCTATCATTGCAATTCAGACGATCAGCATTTTAATTTGTTATCCATGTTATTGTATTTTGCTTTCTGTAAGTGTCCATTTTGCAATCACAGTGTGTTCATAATAAACAACTGATTTCACTCTCCCTTACCCAATAAATACTTGGTGCACAAGCATATAATGTCGGAAATCAACTTAAGACTACATGGAATGTAGTGAAACAAGAGACATGACAACCAGCCACAGAACATGATGACATCACTATTGAACTGAATGGAAGGACTATAAATGATGAGTCACAAGTAGCAAATATATCTAATAGTTATTTCTTACATGTAGTGGAAAGTATAGGAACAATCAGCTCGAAAGAAAAATCACAGCAATATGTTGAAAAAGCAACATTCATAAAATTCAGTCATATGAATGTATCCTTTTGAAATCAAGAAAATTATATATTCTCTCAAAAATAAAAACTCATCTGGTTTTGACTGTTTCCAATAGAGTATAAAAGATTTGCTCCCATATAAGAAACCCTATCACATCTGAAATATGTAATGCATTATTAACTTAAGACATTTCTCCAGAGAGACTGAAATATGATGTTGTAAAACCCCTCCCTAAGAAAAGTAATAGGACAAATGTCAATAACTACCAACCTCATATGTGTTTGACATTGTGTCAACAGCTGGGACCATCTGAATTGTTATGTTATTCTGAAATATCAGGTACACCAAGATTGCCTGTAAATCTTTTATTGATTACCAATTTCAACAGATCTGTGCTGTCATCATCAAATCTTGTAACACATTAACAGAAGTTCATGATCTTTACAGACTTGCAAGTAACATTGTGATGTTGCATGTAGCAGGTAGCAAGGAGCATCAGCATGTCAGACATAAAATACCACAATTATAAAACATATATCATGTTGTGCTGATGTCCTAGTGTCTCCACTGAGTTGTCATTGTGGTGTTAAGTGTATGAATGCACTGGGACATCAGCACAGTGTGGTGGGACTGATGGTATAGCCAACCAATGGGCAATATCATATCTTCTGACAGGGAGGAAATCATGTGTCCCCAGGGCTTAGTCTTAGGTCCACTATTCTTCCTCACACATGTAAATGATTTTCTGTCTCATATACAACAACTGGAATTAGTTCATTTCACAGATTACACTAGTATTGTAATCAATCCAAGCATATGTACAGAAACAGAAGCAATTATAAACAATGTTCTTCAAAGCAACATTGACTTATTTTCTGCAAATGGTCTCACCCTCAATTTAAAAGATATAACAAATTATCATCTACACGTATATGGCTACCACACCAATGATAAGTGTAACATATGGTGAGGAAATAATAAATAGGATGGAAACTTCAAAATTCTTAAGTGTCCATACTGATGAGAATTTAAACTGGAAAAAGCACATTTTGGAACTCCTAAAACAACTTTGTACATCCACATTTGCATGCAAATGTTGGGGAGAAACAAATCAGTAAGTTGACATAATGTCATATGGAATAATGTTATGGGGTAACTCATCTTTAAGAAAGAAAGTCTTCCTTGCTCCAAAACTTTCTGTAACAATAATATGTTGTGCTTACCCACTATCATTTTGTAGAAATCTGTTTAAGGAGTTGGGCATTCTGATTACTGCTTCACAGTATATTTATTCCATCATTAAGTTTGTTGTAAATAATCCAGTCCAAAAGGAGCAAAATGTACATAATTATGATACCAGAAGGAAAAATGACATTCATTACTCCAAAGTAATGTTGTCTTTAGCACAAAAAGGGTGGATAATGCAGCAACTAAAATTTTTAATACCTTATCCAGTGATCTAAAATGTCTGACAGGCAGCAAAGTAAAAGTTGAAAATAAACTGTAAAAGTTTCTCCTTGACAACTCCTTCTATTCCACAGAAGAATTTCTGTTATTGAAATGTGTAAATAGCCATATTTTCAAATGTATTTGCTATGTGAATCTAAAATGATTTGTTCCAAGTCTTTTCAATTTATCATGCAAATGATCCTTGAAACATGAAACTAACTAACTAACTAACTGAATGAATGACATTCTGAAATGAAAGCTAAAGCTATTCTCTGTGATCTACATCTAGTACTCTTCAGAATCCCCTCAGATGTGTTATTTTCCAAAATTTCACTTACCAGTTTCTCCCATGTGTATATCATAAAATGCATCTGTGAGACCATCACATAATATGGTGTCACGTAAGGATGTATCTCCAACCTTCAATCCTTTTCTCATATTGACTACATGAGGTGTCTGGCTCATTGATTCCTGTCCACCACACACTGCTAATTGTGCATCACCATTTCTTATGCTTAGGTATCCGTCAACAACAGCTCTGTAACAAAATTGTACAAACGAATGAAAAGGGAATGTATACCAGTGAAAAATACTAGTGGTTAATAAATGTCATCTACCTTATTCCAGAACCACACATCATGTTGACAGTGGTTGCTGGGACAGTATATGGTAATCCTGCACGGAGTGCTGCTTGGCGAGCCGGATTCTGACCTTGCCCAGCTGCCAGAACCTTGACGTACAGGTTTAAAATTAGTGAGATACTAGACAAATTACACATAAAAAACATTTTCTTGTAGCATTGTGAACTATCAAGTCATGATTTATCATTGTGAATACAGAGAAATGTAGCTTCGTGCACTGGAAAAAATATTAGAATGCTACACTGCAGTATAAATTCTAACAGATTCTTGCTCCATAGTCATACAGTATTTACTAAATTTAAAGAAGAGCAAATGCTGCTATTTCTATAATTATTTATGATAAACTGCTGGCTATTTTAACTGTGCATTTTTGTATCAGATGTCTCTTCTGACAGTGGTCAGGTGCATTTTCTCTGGTGTTTAGGCACTTACTTGCAATTCCCTTTCTGCGGTGTGTAGACAGTGACAGTTCAAACAAATACTACTCATCATTTGTTTTATAGGATATCCATCTCAAGGGAAAATGTCAATAATTTTTTGATATGCACAAAACATATTTTAAAAGTTGAATTTCATGTGTCCATTCTGTAGAATGATCATGCAGTAGTCAAGTGCTACATTCAGTTTAGTGAAACGTGATAACAGGGGCAGAGAAGCATGAATAATAACCAATATAAGAGGAATAACTGAGTCGTGGTGTTACATGGTGATGACAGACATGGCACTGCATGAGATGGTATATGAAATGGGGCAAGTCATGAAGGGAGACATGGTGAAAAAATGTTTATTCATTTCTCTGTGTATGTTGTTGTTATTCACTGGATTAGGGACCAATTTAAAGCTAAAACACCAATACAACCTAGTAGAGTATCACTTTCATGATATTTTTTTTTTCAAAATGGCCAGATGTTTCAGTTTCCACATCCCTAACACATTAATATCTCCATTCATTGTTGTAGTACTGGTTATTTTCTGTGTTGATAAAAATCAACTAATAAACAGATATCAAACAGAATATCACAGTATATTAAACTGGGACTGCTCAATTGAACGGGTTCATAAAATTCACTTTAAGAGCCTATTGTTTGTATAGAGAAACAACCCAATGTTTCTGATTAACACTGAGTGTCACATGATGATTACTATTTGTTTGAGCTGACTCCATGTAGATATTGCAAAAAATTAAATTGGAAATATCTGCTGAAACACCAAACATCTTTCATAAGAGATGCTCAGTAGCATTAGGAAAGCATTAGATATGCACTACTGTTTATCACATCAGGGATGTTAACATGCATATGTGCAGACATTACCTGTTATCTGACACAGAAGTACTTAGTTGCTGTCTCTGACAAAAACATTAAAGTTCTTTCAGCTTTTTATATAGTTCTGCCTCCCCTGTTACTATTATATTTGTTTTTTATATTTTATTGTGCTTTCTTTAACTAGACCATTATGTATGTATGGGAGCACAGGTGAAGTACTTGTCAAAATGGTCCACAGTACAATGAAGTTACACTTTTCAAAGACTCATACAATGAATATCCATGGATATATGCTCACCTGTCCCATAACTACTTCACAGACACCTGGTATTTTATCAGGCTCTATTTCAGCTCTGCGCAGAGCTTCTTTAATTACAACAGTGCCCAATTCATCTGCTCTCAAGGATGATAGGGATCCACCAAAGGCACCTGTTAGTTTGAAATAAAATTAAAGAAATTTTACTATGCTGCAAGGAGTAACTGGTAATGAACATATTATTCACATTTGCAATCAATCATTGATATGAAATTCTGCTTTTATTGTAGTGGCTAGAATGTATCATAAGCACAATGAATGAACTGTAATCATAATAAATGTAATAATTATCAGATTTACTGAGTTAATGTGTGTTACTTTGTTTTGCACCATGGAGAAAATACTTCATGTATGTTATGAGATAGGATCTTTTCTTGACGTACATCAAATTTGTCACTGACTATTCATCAACTGCTTTTAAACCACTTGCCTGAAATGTCATGATTAGGGGACATGTATTTTCAAATTAGCATGTACCTGTTTCTACAGCTTACCTCTTTGCAGAGGTTTTGCCATAAAAACAGTTTTAGTGAAATGTTTGTCTGTAGGCCTTCTGTTATGTGGGAAGTGTTAGTAAGTAAACAAAGAATAGAAATGTGACCTGTTTCAAAGGGTTCAATTAATAGTGTGAACAAACCTGGTGGGAGAGAGTGTCAGCAGCTAGAAATGTTAAGTTTAAATATCTATAGAAATAAGCATAGTTCCAAGAAATGAGCTATTAATAATAATGTAAAGCCTAGAAATGTTCATATCAAGCTACAACAGTGCATTAGTTCCGTTTTCTATGCATCAAATAAAAAAGGAATAAGAAGAAATGTGACTTCAAGAAGCAACTCACTTATAATCATATTAATGTGAAAGGTCAGGCCTGCTGGTCTAGCAATTGAGCACTTGGCTGGAAACTGAAAGGTTAGGAGGTTGAACCCTGGTCAGACCATGGATTTTTCAACCTGCCTTTAACCTATCTTTCCCCTCTCAATGATGTGAAGTTCCACCAAGAACGACACATGATTCAGATCCCATATCAAACTGTAGGCCCCATTTCCCAGGTAGTATTACTAGGGTAGGTGAGAAAGAGCTGCACCAAGCCATTGAGCCACATGAAATTGTTATTATTATTAATAATAAAACCATTAGAACTATGAAATCTGAATGATCATAGTGTTCTCTCTCTCTCTCTCTCTCTCTCTCTCTCTGTTCATGTATGTGTGTGAATGTGAGTGTGTGTGTGTGTGGGGGGGGGGGGGGGATTTGTGGAGAAGAGAGTCATGTCTTAGTATACAATAAATTACTTATGTCTCTTTAGCAACTCATTTTATGTTGCAGTGAAGAGCTATGAAAGGCAAACTACATAAATCTGTATTTAAGCAAATTTCTGCAGTCTGACTAACATTTTATTCCTGCAGATCACTATGGATGAAAAGGATCAAAACTAAATCTTATCTCGTATAAACTCTCCACGCCTTTGGCCAGGGTGATTTCAACCACCTTCTCCTAACATACCATAAAATAGTTACCGAAATGTTCCCATCCTATTGACTATAGCTTACCCTACCTCTTCCATTCCAAGCAAAGGCTCCAACCCATCCTTTCCCTGCATACCTGCAATCCTACCCATCTCTTAACACCTACATACTGTCTCTTGACCATTCTCAGTAATCACTCCACATTGATTTTTCAAATCACCTCCTCTTCAGACTCATGTGCCTCTGAATCCCTTACCCAGATAATATTACCAGTACTGAAAATCATAAATGTCATCCCATCAAACTTCAGACCATCATTTTTACTCTCATCAATGAATTTTCATGCATTTTAATTTTTTTATTCAAAGACTAAAGGTTTATTCTTTTAAATATTACATTATAACCTGTTATCAATAATTTAAACACAGGCTATATTCATTCATATGCAAATTATTACCATCATCAACAATTTTTTTCTACACATCATCAACTAATTGTACAGTATACATCAAAGACTGAAGAGTGGAAATACGGCCATCTCTAGCCCACTCCCTATTGAGGGAGTGTTAATAATAGATAAATAACAAGAATGAAAGTCCTGGTAGAGCCAATATTGTTTTATAACTCTCTGTGGTGAGAGAAGACACTAATCAGTGCAGTGGGAGTCATTCTCATGTACAGGCAACTATTCATGAGAAGGAGGGTGAAGCAGACTTATACCTGATCACTGTAATGCAAGGAATACAGGTCAGAGTGAAGCCCCTACCATTGCATATCCACTGGACCTCATTTTAAGCACTGCAGAGCCAATCCCGTCTACATCCTTCATCCTGGTGCATGCTGCAGCCACAGCTAAAGAAGATACATGCCACAGATTTGGTTGCAATCATGTCACTACATGAACAGGCACTCAATGGAAAGAAGGAGATTGAACAACAGAAGTTTCCAATTGCCAGCAACTAAGAAGTTTGCCTGTCAAGCTGCTACAGAATGTGCAGGCATCAAATCAGAGCATTTGTAGAGGGAGCAAAGGATAGCATACAGCATATAGGGATCCACAGATGATACTGGGGCACCATTTCCAAACTGCTGCAACTACAAGCAGTGAATGCACCATCAGTAGCAAAAGAGTGGGAGAGCTTGTGTGCACCAAGGAGGCAATCTAGTGATGATGACGGCACTCATGCTGCAGTTGCATAACTGGTTAAGTGCTTGTACTGATGACCAATGCAGTTGGTGAGACAGCTAAAGCACCACTTCCACCCCAGCCATGGTTTTAGCAGAGGTTTCCCTCTATGGCTGTAAGGAGAAATTCACCTGCTCCACCTCAGTTCACAAATAAAGTCATCCTAGCATAAACCAAGTTGTGTTGAAATGACTAAAAGTCTTATGTACAATATACACCTCTCTAATGTAGTGTTGCTGGTTTGTAAGCTGGAGGCTACAGATTCAAGTCCTGACTTGGACATGGTAATGGATTTTAATTGTTTCTTTAGTGTGTCTCTTCAGTGTAGCCATGAAATTAAGTGGGATTAGCTTCTTTGGCTAAGGAGCTGGAAGATTTACAATTTATTGAGAAGTGTCCTGTATCTCAAAGAACAAGCATAAGTCAGCTGTCTTGTTATGGTCACTTGCAGCAGGTATGGTATGAAGTTTGTACATTATGCACAATATTGTTTTTTACTTCCAACTTTGTGGAAGTAAACAGCCAATAGTTTACAATTAGCTCTACCATAAGTTTAGTATTATCAATTTCTCTCCTAGTTTTTGTTTTAGGAAGATCTAAGTTAGAGTGTAGTTTACAGCAGTAGATAATAGTTAGGGATTGTTAGTGTTGTTGTATCTTGATTGAGGTGTTGTGGAATCTTGATTAAAGTGTTGTTTGCTGCCCACAGACAGCTGGAAGTTGCATTGGCAGTTGTTGACAGGCTTTGTATGCCTGCTGCAAACAGCATCTGTGGTGCAGTGGTAGGGTAGTCTCACGAGCAATGCAGCTTGCCAGTTACTCCTGCTGCCCAAGTGGTTCATGGAGTCCTAAATCTAGCATCAAGAAACCACTTGATGGTGACTGGTGGGTCATATCCAGAGCTGGAGCTGTATGTAGCTAAAAGATGGTCAAAAGCCTAGCTCCAACCATATAACAAATAGCTTTGAACTATTACCATTCCCTGATAAGGTGACACAGCCTCTGTACCCTAATTACCTTGATTGAAATGTGGCCCCTTTGTTGAGACTTGAGTAGCTACAGGGAAAAGAAAGGGCTGCTAGTCGCAGACACTTTGGGAAGGGAACACATCAAATGGCCACTGAGTGTGTTTCCCAAGAAGTGGATGAGACGATCCCATATGCAATGAACAAGGCAGGAAACGGTCAGTGAGATAAACAATGTCTGTCACCTACGATATGGAATCATTCTTTGTCCTTTTCAGAGACTGGCAGAAATGGTGAACACAACTATCCTCACTCAAAGAGTATCAGTGCATGCCTGGAACGTGCATCAAAAGACATACAGTAGAAGACTCCCCAGAAGGTGGGAAATTTATAGCAACAGGTAGAAACATTTGGTCTAGGGAAGCCCAAAATAAATCGAAATGTGAATTCATTTGGACAAAAGAATCTGAAGTTGGTGAACTTAGATTAATAAAGGGACTTTTCTACTACCCATTAGATTCTGAGATAGCATGTATTCAGTTGTATACAAATATTCCAACCATGTGGTAGTAGTTTTAGGTGTCTGGTACATTCTGAAATATTAAAATTCGCATCTAAAAATACATTCACAAATGAAGTTGTTACCACTATACCTATGTCTGAGGGTCACACATTAGCACAAATTAGAGACGGTAAAATAAGCACTCGCCGTATTGCAAAACAATGAAGACCACTTGATTCATACAAGACACCAGAACCTCACAGAATTCCTAGCACATTTGCAACTGTTTGCTAATACACTGTATAACAAAAAAAGTGAAACACCCAAAAGTTATGGTTGGATGCCAGTTTAACTCTGTACATGCACACACCATCAACGGGTATGTAAAAGATTAGAACTGAAACTCTCTGTGAAAGGTAGAACAATCATCAGAATGCATTAGTGTTCTTTGTGTGTAGCGTTGTTACCACGCATGGTAGGGTATATAAGGGGATATGAATAGTGTCAGGTGTAGGGTGAAAACAGTGAAGAACATGGAGATGCTGTGTACTCATGTGAGACAGTCTTATCACCCCCTGACAGTGTTTGAAATGGCTATCATTTTGCATCTCCATTTGGCCAACTGGTTGAATAATGCAACATTTAAATTTGTGGAGCACTCACAGGTGACAGTGGTCCAATGTCAGACTACATGGGAACATGAGGGGAGGCATACTAGTCATTAAGTTTCTGGTTGGCATGTTTGACCGCCACAAAGAAGGATTGCCACATTGTGCACCAAGCACATCGTAACCCATTCTCATTTGTGCTTGCCATCTGAGAACAAGCAATGCACTGCTTGCAACATTCTGTGTCACCTAATACCACTGGTTGGAGACAAGCAGCAGCTGGACTACATAATTAGCATCCCATGCATAGTATCCCACTAACACTCCAATATAAATGGTTGTGTTTTGAGTGGAACTGTGACTGGGAAGCAAAGGTTTTCTCAATTGAAACACTTGTAAATTACTATGTTGTACCTTGGAACAAATTTTCTCCTTTGTAAAAACTTTAATTTTCCAGAGTAATTTTTGTAATTTCAGAAAAAGCCAGCAGCACATAAAAAGTGAATAGAATCATTTAAGAATGGAATAAGAAAATAAATTAATCTGCTATTGCAGGGCTGGCAAGAGGCAAAAGTCTGCAAAGCATACCTAGGTACAACACTTTCCCCTACGTTTCATGCATCTGAAGTCATTATTTTCGTGTCATAACTGACATTAACATTATTATGTCAATCAACTAACAAATGTACAAGAGGATAGCAGTCCGTTGCAGAAGCCATAATTTATTGCAGATCGAGATTTCAACTATAAAACAATCATCATTGGTGCTTTACCAGATGAGTAATATTGCCATAACTATGTCAGAACATATACATGTGACAATTGGCACTAGCATTTATATGGCATTTAGTTAAAGTCAACTAACACTTGCCATGAGGTTTATACAATGTCATTGAGAAAATATTTATCATGAGTCAATCAATTCACTAACCATTTTCAGTGTCTATAAACAAGCTAACAAAAAATCACCATAGAAGCAAGTCAGCATTAACCGAACAAATTAGTGAGATGCTGAGCTTTGCTTGCCCCATGCATGGTGATCAACATGTCAACCAATGTGATGCACCAAATGAGGTCACACAGTGGTTATTACACTGCACTCTGACTCTGGAACATTATGGCTCAATTCCTCATCTGGTCATCCTGATTTAAGTTTTCTATGGCTTGATCGAGGCAAATGTTGGAGTTACACTCACCACCTAATGATGGTGTCAAGAATCCTCCATTGTGAATACCTGAAAGCCCATACAAACATCTGGGAGCCTGTATGAGAGCAGTTCCATTGCCACCTCAGTGGTGCTACTAGTGGCAATGGGCAGAGTTTCTTTTGGTTGCTTCTGTACTGGAGGTGTGCTGGGCTGTGGCAGTGGACAGCAGTCGAATAGTACATGACCAAAATACTGATCAGGGCTTCCTCTGTAGACATCATCTTTATCTTATCTATGATGAAGTCTTCTCAGGTTATCAGCTAAGTCAAGGCATCAATGTGTGGCAATGGTTCGACAAGTTTCCGACTCATCACCTTCAGCACCCTGGTGCACAGAGCACAAGACATATGCAGCAAGGAATATGTTCCAGCATTTGAGGGCAACCTTTTGCAAGAACAGTGACTTGGAGACACAGATAAGATTTGCCCTTGAGCCACACATTAGAAAGAAGGAAGAAGACATAAAGCATCTGGTGTTCCTTCCATGTGCTGCGCCACCCATGGTCAAGACTGCAATGATATTGAAGAAGAACATCATTGAATCCATTTTCTGCTCATTGACTACAATCAAAAATATGCTTGGCTCAATGAAAGACAATCTATAACTATGGATACCTGGAGTCTACAGCATCAGTTGCAAATAGGGTGAGCAATATATTGGCCAGATGCAACAGTGTATTTCATACTGCCCCTCAGAACATGTGTGAAGCATTCACCTCAGCCAAATGAACAAATTTGCAGTGGCAGAGCACAGCCTCAACAAAGGTCATATTTTTTATTTTGAACAGACAGAGGTGTTGCATTAGATGAATGAGTTCTGAGACTTGATCACTAAAGAGGCAGTAGCGATATGGGCCCATGATGATCTTGTCAATTGGAATAGGGGTGAGCTCTGCACGGAATGTAGTGCTGGCTAGAATATGTCAAAAGTGCTCTGATGTGAAAGCAGCAAAGGCTGCCAATGGAAGAGACAGGCAGCATTAAGAGAAAATGGCAGGACCCTCCAACATGCCAGAAGTTCTCCCCATGATTGTCCATGATCCCCCACAGTACCATCCATGACATCCCTTCTGGAGATGCATGATTGGCCCTGCCCCTGCAGACTAGGCAGAGGAGCCTGCAGTCAAGTGTCTATAATGATACAAACTTGACATGAACCTGACACTTCAGCTTAAGATAACAAGTAGGAAACTTGTTGAAATGTTGCTGCCGAATGACACCTTGATTTGGCTAATAACCCAAGAAGACTTCATCTTCAAAAGTCACTGTGAAAGGCTGCATACCCATATACCATCTTTATTGACTTGCACTTTTTGTGGCCTCACCAGCCACTCAGCCTCTGTACTGGAATGCAGGTACACTGGAGCAGCAGTGAAGTGTTTTACTCCATTTCTGTATAAGAAGGATTTGAATTGCAAGCACGTGAATTGGAAGCTATAATCAGAAACAATGGTCTGTGAGGTTCCCTCGATGGCAAATGCTGTGGCTGTCACTCTCACTGTGGTACAAGTTATATGGAAAATTAGAAAATGTGTACAATGCTAAGAATGATATGGATCTGAGGAATGCCCCCATATAATCAATATAGATCTGTACTCACAGGTTCTCTGATGTAGGCTGTGGTTTGTGGAAGCAGAGTTTGGTTGTACACACAGGAGCAGACTTTACAGGCTGCCCACTGTATGACTCCATTGCTACCCAATCAGTATGTGTGGCACTTGACAAATATTTTTCGTCCATTACATGGGATGTCTGTCACCAGTAAGATGTCATGCAGTAGACTAGCATCAGTGGTGCTTGGGAAGAGAATGTGAAGCACCTAATAGGGTGCCACTAGGTAGCTGGTCAGGGAACTGTCAAGCATATCTGAGGACCCTTTGGAATAGAGGTGCTCCAGAGGTGGTGAAAGAGACTTTATGTTGCATAATTGAAAATTCTGGCAGTGTTTGCTATAAACTGTGATCAAGTTGAAAATAAAAAGCTTATTGTATATGAAAGTCAACAGCAGAAATACTCCAAAGACACAAAAAGGCATCAGCATTTCAATGATACATGAGAGGCCAGTAGTAAATACAGCATAATAAACACTAAGACAGAGCACCTGACACTGGAGCTTTCATGAAGTTTCCTCAGTAAGATTAATAGTTCATGATTGAAGACCCACAAAGTTTTGTACAATAAAAAAGGACTGGATTTTATGGGCACCACGATTTATTGACAGCATCCTTTTCCTATCTGTGTACAGTTTACTTGTGATGGCATCATGATTTTGTATATGTAACCCACCTGTTACTCTGCTCCATCTGGATACTCAAGTGTAAGTATAGTGGCAGTTTCATGTTACAATACATCTGTCACTAGCAGATGACACCTGAAGTGTGTAAAAGTAACAAATCATGTAGGGAGATTTGAGGTGTGCTTTCAGAGTGATAAATTCCTTCCAACATAAAGGGGCCCATTCAGATTAAGTGCCTTTCTCCTTTAGTTGGTTCTGAGGATGATAAATCGGGACCACCTTTGGGGTGAATTTCCTATAATAATTAACATTTCCCAGAAAGAACTAAAGTTCTTCATATTAGTGGAGAGTGGTAGGCAATCAGTGGCATTGACATCTTGCTGGGAAGGTTTTAAAACCGTCTTTCTGGAAATATGGCTTAAATATTCAGTGGTAGACTGAAAATGCATTTGAGACAATGTTGTTGCAGAATGTTTCTAAATAATGCTCTCTCTGAAACAATAATGACATCTAATTGGCACTTTGATGAATGCCTCTGTTTATTGCAAAGTTGCTAGCTACACTGAAGTAGAGGAAGTTGCATCAGAAAAGACCAAAATACATCGCCCCTCAGATAGTTTTGCCATCAGTTCTACAGGCTGGTAAATAGGATGTGCGTATCCACTTTTCACTGCACATTAATAGTAGTCTTGATGACACCACATATACAGGGTGGTCCATTGATAGTGACCAGGCCAAATATCTCACGAAGTAAGCATCAAACGAAAAAACTACAAAGAACGAAACTCGTCTAGCTTGAAGGGGGGAACCAGATGGCGCTATGGTTGACCCGCTAGATGGCGCTGCCATAGGTCAAACGAATATCAACGTCGTTTTTTTTTTTTAAATAGGAACCCCCATTTTTATTGCATATTCGTGTAGTACATAAAGAAATATGAATGTTTTAGTTGGACCACTTTTTTCGCGTTGTGATAGATGGCGCAGTAATAGTCACAAACGTATAAGTACGTGGCATCACGTAACATTCCGTCAGTGCGGACGGTATTTCCTACTTGATACATTACCCGTGTTAAAATTGACCGTATACCAATGGTGGAAAAAGTCGATGTCGTGTTGATGTATGGCTATTGTGATCAAAATGCCCAACGGGCGTGTGCTATGTATGTTGCTTGGTATCCCGGACGACATCATCCAAATGTCCGGACCGTTCGCCGGATAGTTACGTTATTTAAGGAAACAGGAAGTGTTCAGCTACATGTGAAACGTCAACCACGACCTGCAACAAATGATGCTGCCCAAGTAGGTGTTTTGGCTGCTGTCGCGGCTAATCCGCATATCAGTAGCAGACAAACTGCGCGAAAATCGGGAATCTCAAAAACTTCGGTGTTGAGAATGCTACATCAACATCGATTGCACCCGTACCATATTTCTATGCACCAGGAATTGCATGGCGATGACTTTGAACGTCGTGTACAGTTCTGCCACTGGTCACAAGGGAAATAACGGGACGATGACAGATTTTTTGCACGCGTTCTATTTAGCGACGAAGCGTCATTCACCAACAGCGGTAACGTAAACCAGCATAATATGCGCTATTGGGCAACGGAAAATCCACGATGGCTGCAACAAGTGGAACATCAGCGACCTTGGCGGGTTAATGTATGGTGCGGTATTATGGGAGGAAGGATAATTTGGCCCCCATTTTATCGATGACAATCTAAATGATGCAATGTATGCTGATTTCCTACGTAATGTTCTACCGATGTTACTGCAAGATGTTTCACTGCATGACAGAATGGCGATGCACTTCCAATATGATGGATGTCCAGCACATAGCTCGCGTGTGATTAAAGCGGTATTGAGTAGCATATTTCATGACTGGTGGATTGGTCGTCGAAGCACGTTCACCAGATCTGACGTCCCCGGATTTCTTTCTGTGGGGAAAGTTGAACCACGAACATTACGGAAGGCGAACTACCCACTGTTGAGAGGAATGTCGTTGCACGTATTGCCAAATGCATTGAGGTTGAAGGACATCATTTTGAGCATTTATTGCATTAATGTGGTACTTACAGGAAATCACGCTGTAACAGCATGCGTTCTCAGAAATGATAAGTTCACAAAGGTACATGTATCACATTGGAACAACCGAAATAAAATGTTCAAACGTACCTACGTTCTGTATTTTAATTTAAAAAACCTACCTGTTAGCAACTGTTCGTCTAAAATCGTGAGCCATATGTTTGTGACTACTACATCGCCATCTATCACAAAGCGAAAAAAGTGGTCCAACTACAACATTCATATTTCCTTACGTACTACACGAATATGTAATGAAAGATGGGGGTTCCTGTTTTAAAAAACGTAGTTGATATCCGTTTGACCTATGACAGAGCCATCTAACGAGCCAACCATAGCGCCATCTGGTTTCCCCCTTCAAGCGAGACAAGTTTCGTTCTTGGTAGTTTTTTCGTTTGACGCTTATTTCGTGAGATATTTCGCCTGGTCACGTTCAATGGACCACCCTGTACATGCAAGGAACTTGGTTCTCAAATGACTAGAAAAGGTGGAGCCACTGATTGGCAGAAGTAAGTCTTATCACACGATGGGCTAGCATTTGATCAAATTCCTGCCCTAAATCTTGCTGGAGAGAAATGAAACCAATCTTTCCATACAGGTGTTAGGTAGAGTTGACAATCTTATAGTGATGTGTACAGCATAAATATCCTTACAATCCAAACCAAGTTCAACAAACAATGTTTACTGTGGGTATTGTGTGGCTAACAATATGGCACCGGAGATCAAATTGACAGAATCACATATCTAAAAGCCGAAATGGAGAAAGCATGAAAACTGATACACCTGAAACTATGAGAAACACATGTACAAATGAAGTTTATTTGAAGTTGATTAATATGTCATTTCGAAGGAAAGACTGATGCCTGCGGCAATCAGGCATTGAAATAATTCAATCGTGGAAGTTGAAAATTTGTGCTGGACAAAGACTTGAACCGATCTCCTGCTTAATGCGAGTGGTTGCCTTAACCACCTTGTCCATGTGGACATGCTTCGAGTCTGATGCAAATTATCAACTTGTCACACTCTAGTAGCGTTCGCTTTGCATTGACCTACTTGCTTGCAAGGAGTCCTGTGTTCCCACAAGAGGCTCGGATCCTGTTGTGCATCTACGCTGAAGTTATGAAGACAGGCACGCCCTCAGACACACTATATACAGTGTGTTTGACAACTCATGTTAAAACACTTGTATAGGTTGTAGCGGGGACTTAGTAGATCAAGTTGTACACAGGAACCTACATCCAGAAACGTCATCTAACAACAGTACTGAGTGTCAAAGTTATAGGTGCCGGCGCCTGTGGGTGTATGTATACACGCAGGGTGATTCCGTGATGATGGAAAACATATCGAGAAAGCTTACGCATTGTATCAGGTAGGGGTGTATTGTATGTTAACTGGGGACCTAGAAACGACGGAGAGGCTCCGTCCCCGCCGCAGCCGCAGTGGTCCACAACCCCACGACGACTACCGCAGTCCACTTCACCCCTCCGCTGCCCCACACCGAACCCAGGGTTATTGTGCGGTCCGGACCCGGTGGATCCCCCCAGGAAACGTCTCACACCAGACGAGTGTAGCCCCTATGTTTGCGTGATAGAGTAATGGTGGTGTACGCGTACGTGGAGAACTTGTTTGTGCAGCAATCGCCGACATAGTGTAACTGAGGCGGAATAAGGGGAACCAGCCCGCATTCGCCGAGGCAGATGGAAAACCGCCTAAAAACTATCCACAGACTGGCCGGTTCACCGGACCTCGACACAAATACGCCGGGCGGATTCGTGCCGCGACCAGGCGCTCCTTCCCGCCCGGAAAGCCGTGCGTTAGACTGCACGGCCAACCGGGCGGGCCAGATAGGGGTGACTCTCATGTCCATCGATAGAACGAATAGTAGTGAGACACGACCTTTGGGTTCGCGTTCAATGCCGAATTAGATGATACAGAGATGCTTACACATACTGGAGAAACGAACGTGGCTGGGAACGCAAACGAAAACAATCTAATTGTAGCCTTTTCCAACGCATAAGTACACTGCGAAACCGAGTTTTGGCAACGGCGTCCCGGCATTCCATGATTGAGAAATAACGCACTTGGGAACGGCTTGTCCGCCCCCTCACTGCAGCGATGATATCATCGAGAGAGAGGTCCGTCAGACATAAAGTATTCAGCTTCCAAATAGGGCGAGAAAGATTTACTCGCCGCGGGACATGATTAAGAGTCATTGAAGCAGCATAGTGGTAGGTGAAGCTGGCAGGAATAACTTCAGTTTTATGTATATAGACTGAAGCAGCAAGTGAAAATTTGTACCAAGACTGGAAATCGAACCTATTCTCGTGCTTACTAGGCACGTGTGCTAGCCACTAAGCCACCTTGGCACAACGGTTCGCACAACTGCACGGATTACCCTGGCATGCGTCCCTCCTCGATCCAAATTCTCACTGCTACACCTGTCTATATTAAATTCCTGGGGTGCTATTCCAGAACATGGAGAGCCTCGGCAAGTCTGTTGGTGTGCGAGGGGGAATTTAAAGTAGACTGGAGCGGCAGTGAGGATTTGGATCGAGGAAGGAGGCATAGCAGGGTAATCCGTGCAATTGTGCGAACCACTGTGCCAAGGTGGCTTAGTGGCTAATCCACCAGCCTGGTGAGCAGGAGACCCGGGTTCGAATCCTAGTGTTAGTACAAATTTCACTTTCCACTCCGGTATATATACATAAAATCATATCTGTGTGAGACCAGTGAAGTCTCTGAAATTGTATCATTTCATTTGTATAACTTCAATTAACAAAAGCTGACTGTAAAGGGAAGCAGACAAATAAAAAATGTCCAGCCGACTACTAGAAGTAGCTGTGAAATACGAAAACCGCACTAATATGGGATATCTGCAGATCCAAGCATTCTGCAAATTCATGGACGTCACCATATCATTAAGTTCACGACATTGGTTACAACCGGGAGTCTTATCCACAGGACGTAAGACGCACTTAAAATTTTCCCCCATCAAAATTTTCCCCGGATTTCGACGGCGTAAATAAATGACATCTTGCTTACAAAACCGCGCACGGTCATATGTGCGACCAGATCCAGATGGAGCATAAAAAAAATTAAGGTGGGATCATAAAAACCTGATCATCGTGTACCGTTTCAAAGTCCGTCATCGGAGTAACGTGCCTGTAAAATACGGCCACACCAGCAGACATTAAAAAACAGAGTACGCAGGGAGACAAAATAAACACATCAAATAACACCTCCTGCAAACACATGACATCAGCTTGGGAATCATAAATAAACTGTTGCAATGCAGCAAACCGTAATGGAGAGAGTATCCTGTTAACATTCATGGTAGGAAACGTATACGCCCGCATTAATTAACATATGTAAGGCATCTAGGGAGAGCTGGTAAAGAATTCACGTATCAGTTCCCGCTCTCCATAACACCAGCAAATTGCGGAGAATGTACAGGATTTGAATCCTCCCCACCAGAAGGTGCAGATTTCATGCTTTGTTTTTTTCGGCGCGACGCTCCACGCTCAGGCTGAAAGCGTTGTTTTATACCACTCCACGACAACATAGCTTCTTGGCGCATCAGTGTCCTTTGCAGGCGTGGTGGAGGGTGAGGCGTCCCCATTCCACTCGACGGAATGCGAGAAACACAGTCGAGAGCCATGATCATCATCATCAGATAAAGAAGAGACAGGTAATCCAGCGTCTGAAGCTTTCTAAACCATCTGACTAACTGGAAGAAAATCCGTAGTAACCTGCTGCTTCACCGTATCAAAATACGGAGGGGATATTACTGCGCTACAACACTGTAAAAGTACAACCGCAGACGATGTCCCCGTTAAATCATCGGAATCCACTGGTGGAGGAGCGGACGCAGATGCAACATTCATTTCAACATCAACAAAACCTGCTTCGTCATCCCCGGCAGAACAAGACCCGCAACTAAAGTCAGTTTTCAAAGCATCATCATTGGAAGAAGCACACTGCACCATCAGCTTCTCGCAGAGGCGAGACTGGGGAGGGGTGACTTCAAAATCTTTACGATCCTGAGTCCGCCGGCTTTTAAATTGTGCTACCGCTGCCGACGCCGTGGAATGGGGGCGTAATATCTCCCCAACGGCCTCTAAAGATGGAGAAGTACTGACAGCAGATTGCGAGACACTAATTCACCTGTCAACGGACGACGTCCTTCACAGGACTACTTCAAAACGGTAACACGACGCCCACAACTGGATCTGAGATGACCGGTTTCATTACAAAGGAAGCAATGTCCTTCCTGTCCTGCAAACGTAACATGAATACGATAACCACAAACATTCAGGTGTGAAGGAATATTCATTTGCACGCACATTTCTATGGTTCGGATCCCACTGTAACACGGCAAGCGATGTTGTGCAGACCAACGCTCCCGCCAGATATACCAAAGGATTCGAAAAACGAAGCAACGCCGCCTTCAGAAATGAATCATCCACTTCAGGTGGAAGATTGTAAACTCTAACAGGAATATACTCGATCGCCGCATTTACAAGAAGGACAGGACTAACGGAACCATCACGATATGTAAACATTACTTAAGAATCAACCCGAGACAGAAGCTGGTGAACTTGGAAGGGATCCTTGAACTTCACAAAAACTGAATACAAATCAGAATCAAACTAAGCAGATGTAACTCGATCTGTATACACCAAATATTCGTGAATTTCTAAAGAGCCTCTCTGAACCTGACGCGTATTCTTGTCAAAATTGAAACGAACGGTACCCCGTCGAGGAATATTCATGAGAAACTTGACGGGCATCAGTGGGCGGGCAAAGAATGCGGCCGCCAGAGATAAACCAACAATAAACTGCGCTAGGCAATAACGATCTGACACTGGCCGATACACACACAAAAGTGGGTACACACAAGTTCGACACATGCAGCACTGCGGTACGGGTGGGAGTAAGAACAACCTGGTAGCCCAACGCGCAAGACGGAACGTGGTCTTGGCCATCCGGCCATGCTTCCCATCAGACAGTGCCACAACTTGCCACACGCTAGCAGCGCCCGATGTCCATTCACCTGCCTGCTCGCAGCGAGTCCTGTATTCCTGCAAGAGGCTCGGTTCAAAATGGTTCAAATGGCTCTGAGCACTATGGGACTTCCGAGGTCATCAGTCCCCTAGAACTTAGAAATACTTAAGCCTAACTAACCTAAGGACGTCACACACATTCATGCCCGCGGCAGGATTCGAACCTGCGACCGTAGCGGTCGCGCGGTTCCAGACTGTAGCGCCTAGAACCGCTCGGCCACCTCGGCCGGCAAGAGGCTCGGACCCTGTTGTGCATCCATACTAAAGTTTCGGTTCTAGGCGCTTCAGTCCGGAACTGCGCGACGTCTACGGTCGCAGGTTCGAATCCTGCCTCGGGCATGGATGTGTGTGATGTCCTTAGGTTAGTTAGGTTTAAGTAGTTCTAAGTTCTAGGGGACTGATGACCTCAGCTGTTAAGTCCCATAGTGCTCAGAGCCATTTGAACCATACTAAAGTTTTCAAATCATTTCTGGGTTCTAGACCCGGTCCGGCTCAAATTTTCAACTCTCACAATCGAATTATTCTGATGTCCGATTGTAGCCAGCTTTGGTCTTTCCTTCAAAATTTGATATTTACTGCTGCTGTATCAACCAAAAATGTGGTGTCTTACGTCGGACCTGTCCGATAGAACAGACACCCCCGCTCCTCCATTAGCGATAGATGTTACTGGCGGAAGAAAATCGCAGCACCAAGAAGGAGTTAGTGAATGTGTTTCTACATCTGAAAGATGATGTCTATTCAAATTTCGCAGTAGTTGCATAAGAGTGGCGCTAGTAGCGTAACTATGAGGATGCAAATCAGGTTTGCTTTAAATACACGCTGTAACGGGCGTGAACGTTAGTTACCTTTGAGACTGGACATAGTGAATTTATGTTAGTTACGAATGCCTTGAAGGCGTCAAAGACGCCATCATGAGCACCTCACTGAATTTGAAAGCGGTTGCGTAATAGGGCTACGAGAAGCTGGATATTCCTTCTACAATAGTGCAGAAAGACTTGGCAGGGATATAGCCACTGTACATGATTACTGGCAGTGGTGGTCACGAGAATATACAGTCGCAAGACGACCAGGCTCAAGTCGACCACGTGGCTTTGCCGAGAGGGAAGACCATGGTGTTCGGCGAATGACTCTGGTGCATTGTACTACATCTGCAGCAGCAATGTGAGCAGCAGTTGGCACCACAGTGGCACGACGAACTATTACAAATCGGTTACTTCAAGGACAGCTCGGGGCCAGACGTCCTGTAGCGTGCATTCCACTGACCTCAACCACCGCCATGTGCGACTTCAGTGGTGTCAAGCGAGAGCTGATGGGAGGGCAGGGTGGAGCTCTGTTGTGTTTTCTGATGAAAGCTGGATCTGCCTCTGTGTCAGTGATAGCCGTATGTTGATTAGAAGGATGCCAGTTGAGGGCCTGCAACCAACCTGTCTGCCTGCTAGACACACTGACCTACACATGGAGTTATTGTATGGGGTGCAATTTCATATGAAGTAGGAGCACTCTCGTGGTTATCCCAGGCACTGTAGCTGCAAATTTGTACGTCAGTCTGGTGATCCGTCTTGTTGTGCTGCCATTCATGAAAGGCATTCCAGAGAGTGTTTCCCAACAGGATAACGTTCGCCCACATACCGCTGTTGTAACCCAACATTCTCTACAGAGTGTCGACATTTGCCTTGGCCCGCTTGATCATCAAATCTTTCTCCAATTGAGCACATATGGGACATCATCGGACAACAACTCCAGCGTCAACGACAAACAGTATTAACTGTCCCTGTATTGACGAACGCAATGCAACAGGCATTGAACTCAAGCCTACATTCGGCACCTGTACAACACAATGCATGCGCGTTTGCGTACTTGTATTCAACATTTTGGCAGTTACATCGGTTATTATTGTACCAGCACTTCACATTTGCAAGGGATTATCTCTCACTTACATTAACTTATGATTTTGCAGTGTTAATCACTTAAATATGTTGCCTAGACACATGTATTCCTGAAATTCTATTATTCTAAATTAATTATTTTTTGATGTAGCGATTCTTTGTGTTAGTACACACACACACACACACACACACACACACACACATATATATATATATATATATATATATATATATATATGGCTCTCCTCCTTCAGAGACAAATACTTGTGCATCTCACTAGTACTTCTCGTGTTTTTATTCGGTGCTGACTGTAAACCTTCTGTTTACAGGCACATCGCTAACAAGCTCCACCGCTACAATCGTCCACAGACAGAGCACAAAGCAACAGCTGTGGTGCTGCTATCATGGACTATTTTACGTCTGGGAATGACGTGACCCTCGAGAGCCCGCAGATATTCCTCCGCCACGGTATAATTGAACCATGGCGGACGCTCCAGCGGCCAGCGACAGTCGTAGCTTCGCTCCAGGCCACTGCCGCCGGTCTTCTAAGGCGTCTCATCGATTGGAGCTGCATCGCTGCGTTATGTCACCCAGAAACCATCAGCACTCTGTCTGGGAGACAGTGTTACGGTGTAGTTGCGCAGTACTGATTAAGTCACAGCCTACGTCACGACCTGAGTCACGATCCAGATCACGACAAACTGCTGGTGTTTCTATGTTCATATTGACCAAGGACGATCATTTCTGTTATCATTTTCTTATGTGGAACTTTAAATTTCAGTGGTGAGACTGCAATAAATATTGATCGTGAAACTAACTGTGGTGGTGTCATCAATCATTGTGTGCAACACAGACTACTGTCCAACCTACAAACATAAAACAAAGGCATCTGACTTCAATGACCGTCTATATTCTGTGAGGAAGGGGTTCTATGAGGTGGGTAATAAACCTGTCAATATTTACTATATTTCCCAAGAGAGGCCGAAAAAGATCCAAACGTCATCATCGGTTATTGAGACGAAGTCAGACCAGTTTCCTTTTATTGTCCTGTTTGTCTCTGTTGTTATATTTTCAATGGGGCTGAGGTCTGGTGCATAACGAGACTGGCTCAGAAGAGAAATCTCGTTCTGTTTTGCACCATCGCTGACAGATGTATTGGAAACTACAGATTAATCACCCGGGATATTCGCTATCTGATCAAAAGTATCTAGACTCCTATTAGTGGACGTTAGTATCGGATGATTATCCTTTGCCTTTATGATGGCTTGTCCTCTGCTGGAGACATTTTTAATGAGATGTCTGAATATCTGTTGAGGAATGCAAGATCATTCTTCCTCAACAGCCCAAACTAAAGACGGGAGTTGTGTTGGACGCTGGGGTATGGAGTGAAGTCGACATTCTAACTCATCCCAAAGGCGCTCCACTGATTCAGGACTTTGGGCAGGCTAATCCATTTCAGGAATGTTATTGTCCACAGACCATTGTCTCACAGATGCTGCTTTATGACAGGGTGCACTGTCATTCTGATAGAATAAGTCATAGTCTCCAAACTGCTCCGCTGCTGCATGAAATACACAATGCTGTAAAATATGTTCGTATCCTTGCGCATTTAGCGTTTTCTTAAGTGCAATAAGAGAACCACAGCCTAACCACGAAAAACACCCGTATACTGTAACAACACCACCTCCTCCATTCTTCATAGTTGCACTACACGTGATTGCAGGTATCGTTCTCCAGCCATTTGCCAAACCCATACCCTTCCATCGCACTGCCACAGGGTATAACGTGATTCACCACTCCAAATCACTCTTTTCCAGTCATCCACTGAAAATGATGTTGTTCTTTGCACCATCTCAAGTGTTACAGAAATGTGTGGCTTATGGGGAGCTGCTTGACCATTGTACCCCATTCTTTTTAACTCCCCATGCACAGTCATTGTGCCAGTTGGACTGCTGGTACCTCATCGGACCTCATGAATGATTCCTTCCTTTTTCTTTTGCTACCACCCTCTGCAGCGCTCAACAGTCCCTGTCTGCCATTACATAAGGTCTACCTGGTCCTCATTTAGCTATAATTGTTCCTCCGCGTTTCCGCTTCACAATCATAGTGCCTAGATACTTCTAATCAGACAGTGTACTTGTCGCGCACTGATGGGATTACTGATAATATGGGTATACTGGGCACCATTAAGTCGACCATCTATCGCACAAAGGGACCGATGACCTCACTGTTTGGTCCGCTCCCCCAAATCAACCAACCACCTGCGCACAAAGCATTCTAAGCTTATAGGAGCTTAGTCAACTGCCACAAACATAAAGGCACATAGAGGTGACTCATGGACATATTTAGGATCGAAATTAAAACCTTGTGACTTATGCATTTGTACTGTACATCATTCACTGAGGAAATACTAATTCACTGGAAAATATGACGTTCTACTAGTCACAAGCAATATTGTCTGTCATAGACGGTAGTAGGTAGAGTTGACAGCCATCATGGTATCTCTCCTTGATGACTGCAGGCTTGCCTTGTAGTCTGGCCTTCTAAAACCGACGCCGAACCATGCCCACTGCAATGGGGAACGTAGTGTGCTTCAACTAAACAAGTTCCTCGTAATACTGTGAAGGCCCAAGGATTTCATACCGGCCGCCGTGTGGCCCCCTGCCTCATAGCGTCATGTGGATGCAGTATGGAGGGGCATACTGACAGAAAACAGCCCTCCTGGCCGTGTTGCAGACTTTCCAGACCGTGGGCCGCCACTACTTGGTCAAGTAGCTCCTTAGTTGGCATCATGAGGCTAAGTGCACCCTGTACCATGAAGGAAAACTCCTTGGCAGTACTGGGAATCGAACTCGAGTCCTCCATATTGCACCTATCTATGCTGAATACTCAGCTGCGGAAGTGGACGTGTTTCAACTGCACCACATTCAAAAACGATTTTTCTATGATGTATTGACAAGTTCGTTATCTTGCACTGCAGTTGTTACACGATAAAATACAGCTCCTATACGCCTACAGGTTTCACCAGTATCTCAGCATTGTGTTATCGACTGTCGCACAGTCCTCTCAGGAACTCCAGAACTCCAGATTGTATCCCAGCCTCTGAAACGGTAGAATTTAAAAAAAAAAAAAAGTTCAAATAGCTCTACGCACTATGGGACTTAACATCTGAGGTCATCAGTCCAATATACTTAGAACTACTTAAACCTAACTTACCTAAGGACATCACACACATCCATGCCCGAGCCAGGATCCGAACCTGCGACCGTAGCAGCATCGCGGCTCGGAACTGGAGCGCCTAGAAGCGCTCGGCCACAGCGGCCGGCTCCGTAAAATTCCCTTATTTCCTTCTTTCATGAGAGCAGTGACGTGGTAACGAATAAACAGTCGACGATGGTGCATGGTTCAAGAATAGTGTGGCTAGACTCAAAGTGGAGTGGTTCAGGAATCTGACCCTAAACGTGTACTGTTATTGGCTACTACAGATTGGTTCAAATGGCTCTGAGCACTATGCGACTTAACTGCTATGGTCACCAGTCGCCTAGAACTTAGAACTAATTAAACCTAACTAACCTAAGGACATCACACACATCCATGCCCAAGGCAGGATTCGAACCTGCGACCGTAGCGGTCGCTCGGCTCCAGACTGTAGCGCCCAGAACCGCACGGCCACTCCGACCGGCGACTATAGATTGAATAGCGCACCTGCACATATAGCTTGTCTTGTTAGACTGGTAGTCTACACAGCAGGGCACTGAGATTTTGCGAGATGAAGTCCAATGCGACAGTCTATTTTATAAGATACTAACTCCACAATGACTTTCTTCTTCAGGTAAGACGATCTTACAAGGAAATTAAGTAGCTTATTCTCTTTGAACGTGTCCACAAGGAACCCGTCGTGGAATCAGAACGTAAAAGTGCAATGCACAACTTTCTAAGTCAGATAATGGACAGTTATTTCAACTGCAATGTTTTCCTGTGGCATTTTGTTACATTTAATTTTTGTTATTATTATGATTCAGCTGCATGGAATTATCAAGAAGAGTTGTTAGGCCTGCAGCAATTATTCTTCACTGACGGAAACAAATCACAACACCGAAAAATACTTTATGTAGAGTACGAAACTTTGGGAATATATTTGTACAGGTAACATATCTAAGTGATTATCATTGCAACAATAAAAATGGTTCAAATGGCTCTGAGCACTATGGGACTTAACTTCTGAGGTCATCAGTCCCCTCGAACTTAGAACTACACTACTGGCCATTAAAATTGCTACACGAAGATGACGTGCTACAGACGCGAAATTTAACCGACAGGAAGAAGATGCTGTGATATGCAAATGATTAACTTTTCAGAGCATTCACACAAGGTTGGCGCCAGTGGCGACACCTACAATGTGCTGACATGAGTAAAGTTTTCAACCGATTTCTCATACACAAATAGCAGTTGACCGGCGTTGCCTGGTGAAACGTTGTTGTGATGCCTCCTGTAAGGAGGAGAAATGCGTACCATCACGTTTCCGACTTTGATAAAGGTCGGATTGTAGCCAATCGCGATTGCGGTTTATCTTATCGCGACATTGCTGCTCGCGTTGGTCGAGATCCAATGACTGTTAGCAGAATATGGAATCAGTGGGTTCAGGAGGATAATACGGAACGCCATGCTGGATCCCAACAGCCTCGTATCACTAGCAGTCGAGATGACAGGCATCTTATCCGCATGGCCGTAACAGATCGTGCAGCCACGTCTCGATCCCTGAGTCAACAGATGGGGACGTTTGCAAGACAAGAACCATCTGCACAAACAGTTCGACGATATTTGCAGCAGCATAGGCTATCAGCTCGGAGACCATGGCTGCGGTTACCCTTAACGATTCATCACAGACAGTAGCGCCTGCGATGGTGTACTCAACGACGAACCTGGGTGCACGAATGGCAAAACGTCATTTTTTCGGAGGTATCCAGGGTCTGTTTACATCATCATGATGGTCGCATCCGTGTTTGGCGACATCGCGGTGAACGCACATTGGAAGCGTGTATTCGTCATCGCCATACTGGCGTATCACCCGGCGTGACGGTATGGGGTGCCACCTCTTGTTGGCATTGACGGCACTTTGAACAGTGGATGTGTTACGACCCGTGGCTCTATCCTTCATTAGATCCCTGCGAAACCCTACATTTCAGCAGGATAATGCACGACGGCATGTTGCAGGTCCTATACGGGCCTTTGTGGATACAGAAAATGTACGACTGCTGCCCTGGCCAGCACATTCTCCAGATCTCTCACCAATTGAAAACGTCTGGTCAATGGTGACCGAGTAACTGGCTCATCACAATACGCCAGTAACTACTCTTGATGAACTGTGGTATCGTGTTGAAGCTGCATGGGCAGCTGTACCTGTACACGCCATCCAAGCTCTGTTTGATTCAATGCCCAGGCGTATCAAGGCCGTTATTACGGCCAGCGGTGGTTGTTCCGGTACTGATTTCTCAGGATCTATGCACCCAAATTGCGTGAAAATGTAATCACATGTCAGTTCTAGTATAATATATTTGTCCAATGAATACCTGTTTATCATCTGCATTAAATCTATAACCTAGATGTGAAACCATAACCTATGTGTAAAAAAGACAAATCATGTAATATTTCAGGACACCCCCTGAAGATGCCTTGTAAAAAAGGCGAAACGCGTCTGGGTGCATAAATAAAAATAAAAATTTGGTTGTGCAGCATGCAAAACGCATTTTCTTTGAAACAACTGCAATTTAAATGTTCTGTTTATTTGCTACGTGCTGTAACTATAGAGGATAACAACGCATTTCATTTGCAGAAAAGTAGTTGTATCATCTTGGGATATATCTAGAGTGTTACAGGAACTATGTGTCTCTCTTTTTTAGTAGTAGTATTTCGTCTTCCGCGGGCTTCAAGTGCAAGTGGAGAAGCTGACTGTTGCATTTCATTCGCGTGATTGCTGTACGTGACGTCAACTTCGGCTGCGATTACCGACGGACATTTTTCGTGCTGTCAAATGTGCAACGATATTGACACGCACACGATGACGCGGCGGAACTGTCGAGTGCTGCGGCAGACAATGGCCATATGGTCAGGTTTGTTGCAGCGGTAACATAAGGTGTTGCGCCGAGGGCAGTCACTATTGTTAAAACACTATAGACGCGACAGATACTGATGTTAACGTCGAGATGCAAGGGCTTGTATTGTTTTCAGATGATGCTGAAATGCAATAACCGTTAGATATACGATACGGCGAAGATTTTTCCGATTCCGATAATGTCGGTTGATCAGGGACGTAGTGCTGTGAATTCCATGTCATGACGCTGACGAAGTCGTCATTCTATCATTCGAAATGTCTTTATGCGCGGCAGGGGATAGGTCACACACAGGGGTTGAACAAAAATATGGATACACGTCGAGAAATGCATGCCTTGAACACAAATGCAGTTGCTCTGTTGTTCTTGGCCACGAACGGCACCTGTGCAGTGTCCTCAAATACATTGCAAGCATCAATCGTGGTCAGAACAGTTCAAAAAAATGTGTGTGAAATCTTATGGGACTTAACTGCTAAGGTCATCAGTCCCTAAGCTTACACACTACTTAACCTAAATTATCCTAAGGACAAACACATACACCCATGCCCGAGGGAGGACTCGAACCTCCGCCGGGACCAGCCGCACAGTCCATGACTGCAGCGCCTAAGACCGCTCGGTTAATCCCGCGCGGCCGGTCAGAACAGTGTTCTGTGTAGTTGTGTGTGCATTATATCAGAGCAAAGACAATTCGAACGTGGGCAAGTTGTCGGTGCACGTAAGGTGGATGCTTCCGTAACCAAGGAAGCACAAGTGTTTGGTGTTTCAAGAGGCACCGTATCAAAGATTTATACTGCATGCAGGGCAAGCGGAGAAACATCATCTACGAAGTCGCAATGCGGACGAAAGCGAGCGTTGAGTGATGGTCACGAAAAATAAGAGGAAAAACCTGCAAAAGTCACTGCAAAACTGAATGTCACACTAGCGAACCGTGTCAGCACCAAAACAACGGGTAGGGTGCTGCAGGGAACTGCATGGCGAGCTGGAATCCAAAATCACTCATCAGTGATGCAAATGCACGTAGCAGGAAAACGTGGTGCCGAAGCTGTAAAACCTGCACTATAGAGCAATAAAAAAAAAGTAGCATTTGGTCGGATGAGTCTTGTTTCACACCACTTCCAAATTATGGCCGAATCTGTGTTCCAAGAGTGAAACATGGCGGGGTATGTCGTGGAGGCAATACGAATTTCAGCTTTTCACCGAAGGTGACTCTGCATTCAGCTGCACCACGAACATTTGTTATGTCTCATGGAAAGGCATACACTGGATCGCATAGAATAATTAATGCAAAATTTAGCCTTCTCATAGGCCAAGCGCTCTGAGATCAACCAGGAAAGTCTTTAATTTCCTTATTTGACGGAAAATACAAATTAATTTTGTATTTGCTTTGATGTATATATCATTCGTTTTTCCTCCGTGTGATCTCTTCCCAACTCTTCAAATTTAATTGTTTGTGGTTTACCTTAAGAGGTATGCCCCCGTGTAGTAATTAAAAATTGCTGATGTGACGTTAGGGCCACAGCATAATGAGTGCCCACACCACTTTAGTAGAATTTCTTTATAAATTGCAAACGTATACAGAAAAAACTACTTCGTAATTTCATCTACTTACGCACACTGCTGCCTCGCACAATGGACTCGCATTCGGGAGGATGACGGTTCTATCCCGTGTCCGGCCATCCTGATTTAGGTTTTCCGTGATTTCCCTAAATCTCTCCAGGCAAATGCTGGGATGGTTCCTTCGAAAGGGCACGGACGACTCCCTTTCCTAATCCGATGAGACCGATGACCTCGCTGTCTGGCCTCCTCCCCCAAAACAACTCAACCCCATGCTGCCTCTTTAGCCGTCCGTAACTGGGAAAGTGTTGCCCGTGTATGATTTTGAGCACGAACTGAGTTCCCGATTATGTCCCGTGAATGTTCGATCGGATTCATGGAGAACCTTTCAAAATACGGTACCTCGTAAATGACTCTCACTAGAACCCTGCAAAAAACACCACTAACATCCTAATTTACTCTACTTTTTGTCTATTAATGTCAACAGGTATTGCTCCATTTAAAAAAGTGTGTGTTTCAACCAAAAATACACTTTCTAAGCATTATTACAATCTGTTTATTGGCTAACAATACGAGCCCCTGACCACCAATTCATTCTGTGAAAATCGCACATCAATAGCACTTTCCATAGCCGCAAAATCTGTGGTGCAAGTTTTAGGTAAGTCACCCTGTATAGTATCAGACTCAGTGCTCCCACTAGAAGAAAATGGTTCGAATGGCTCTGAGCACTATGGGACTTAACATCTGAGGTCATCAGTCCCCTAGAACTTAGAACTACTTAAACCTAACTAACCTAAGGACACCATACACATCCATGCCCGAGGCAGGATTCGAACCTGCGACCGTAGCAGTCGCGCGGTTCCGGTTCAAATAAATGGTTCAAATGGCTCTGAGCACTATGGGACTTAACATCTGTGGTCATCAGTCCCCTAGAACTTAGAACTACTTAAACCTAACTAACCTAAGGACATCACACACATCCATGCCCGAGGCAGGATTCGAACCTGCGACCGTAGCAGTCGCGCGGTTCCGGACTGAGCGCCTTAACCGCGAGACCACCGTGGCCGGCCGCGATTCCGGACTGCAGCGCCTAGAACTCTCACTAGAAGAGATGATTTTTAGTGTTGGATCGTGAATCTGGGACGTTTCTGAATTTATTTATTTTCATAATAGAAAAAATCGATCTACACATAAGTATTGAGTTATAATAGCTGTCCTTTAATAGAGTAGAAATTTTTAAATCAATTGTCTCTAATTGAAATTCCAAAGGTTAAGCGTTTGATGCAACTGATACTAGAATGCTAATTAACTTCATTTCATTTTCCATGCTACGCCACGAAAGCTTGAAACCTAGTCTCGAATTTTGCACTATGTCTTCTACATCTACACGTAGGCTACATGGATACACTGCGAATCAAGCTTAAGTGCTCCCTGCCGCCGTTGGATAAGCAGCTGCAGCAGCAAGTCGTATACTCCTAGCTCACTCATTTGTTACATAGTTTAATTCTTAATTTCTTTGCGTGTTTTTGGTACTTGCATTGTTTAATTCATAAATTTCGGGCGTATTATAGTATTTGAGAGTTGGAGCATCCCCTTTTAGTACCTGAATAGTGTAAATTCGCGTAGTCGTTTGTCTTCTGTTTTTGTTTTGAACGGCCAGTGTCGGTTGGTCACAGTCAGTGTGCTCCCTGCCGCCGTTGGATAAGCAGCTGCAGCAGCAAGTCGTATAGTCCTAGCTCACTCATTTGTTACATAGTTCAATTCTTAATTTCTTTGCGTGTTTTTGGTACTTGCATTGTTTAATTCATAAATTTCGGGCGTATTATAGTATTTGAGAGTTGTAGCATCGCGTTTTAGTACCTGAATAGTGTAGTCTCCTCCCGCCGCCGAGCAGTGTGTCAGCAGTGCGCAAGTAGCAGCATTACTGCATTTACTAGGCAATCTTGTATTTTAATAACCGTTTAAATTTTGTCGATTTGTTTGCGCTCTCTGTAGATTAGTTCACACGTTCTTTGCACAACAGTTTTTAGCAAGGATAGGGACTGTAACTGCTGTGTTCGGATGCAGGCTGAGTTGGCATCCCTTCGCTCCCAGCTTCAGGCAGTGTTGGCTTCGGTCACACAGCTTGAGGCTGTTGCCAATGGGCATCACTGTGGGGGTCCGGATGGGGGTTTGTCGGGGACGTCCAGCTCGTCCCACGCATCCCCCGAACGGACTACGACTGTGGTTGCCCGGGATACTGCCCGCATTGAGGCTGATCCCTCACCTGTGGTAGAGTGGGAGGTCGTCTCAAGGTGTGGCAGGGGGCGAAAGACATTCCGGAGGGCTGAACGGAAGGCCTCTCCAGTTTGTCTGACGAACCGGTTTCAGGCTCTGTCTCAGGCTGATACTGATCTTCGGCCTGACATGGCTGCTTGTCCTGTTCCAGAGGTTGCCCCTCAGTCTGCAAGATCCGGGCGGTCGCAGAGGGTGGGCTTACTGGTAGTTGGGAGCTCCAACGTCAGGCGCGTAATGGGGCCCTTAGGGAAATGGCAGCAAGAGAGGGGAAGAAAACCAATGTGCACTCCGTGTGCATACCGGGGGGAGTCATTCCAGATGTGGAAAGGGTCCTTCCGGATGCCATGGAGGGTACAGGGTGCACCCATCTGCAGGTGGTCGCTCATGTCGGCACCAATGATGTGTGTCGCTATGGATCGGAGGAAATCCTCTCTGGCTTCCGGCGGCTATCTGATTTGGTGAAGACTGCCAGTCTCGCTAGTGGGATGAAAGCAGAGCTCACCATCTGCAGCATCGTCGACAGGACTGACTGCGGACCTTTGGTACAGAGCCGAGTGGAGGGTCTGAATCAGAGGCTGAGACGGTTCTGCGACCATGTGGGCTGCAGATTCCTCGACTTGCGCCATAGGGTGGTGGGGTTTCGGGTTCCGCTGGATAGGTCAGGAGTCCACTACACGCAACAAGCGGCTACACGGGTAGCAGGGGTTGTGTGGCGTGGGCTGGGCGGTTTTTTAGGTTAGATCGCCTTGGGCAAGTACAGAAAGGGCAACAGCCTCAACGGGTGCGGGGCAAAGTCAGGACATGCGGGGACCAAGCAGCAATCGGTATTGTAATTGTCAACTGTCGAAGCTGCGTTGGTAAAGTACCAGAACTTCAAGCGCTGATAGAAAGCACCGAAGCTGAAATCGTTATAGGTACAGAAAGCTGGCTGAAGCCAGAGATAAATTCTGACGAAATTTTTACAAAGGTACAGACGGTGTTTAGAAAGGATAGATTGCATGCAACCGGTGGTGGAGTGTTCGTCGCTGTTGGTAGTAGTTTATCCTGCAGTGAAGTAGAAGTGGATAGTTCCTGTGAATTATTATGGGTGGAGGTTACACTCAACAACCGAGCTGGGTTAATAATTGGCTCCTTTTACCGACCTCCCGACTCAGCAGCATTAGTGGCAGAACAACTGAGAGAAAAATTGGAATACATTTCACATAAATTTTCTCAGCATGTTATAGTCTTAGGTGGAGATTTCAATTTACCAGATATAGACTGGGACACTCAGATGTTTAGGACGGGTGGTAGGGACAGAGCATCGAGTGACATTATACTGAGTGCACTATCCGAAAATTACCTCGAGCAATTAAACAGAGAACCGACTCGTGGAGATAACATCTTGGACCTACTGATAACAAACAGACCCGAACTTTTCGACTCTGTATGTGCAGAACAGGGAATCAGTGATCATAAGGCCGTTGCAGCATCCCTGAATATGGAAGTTAATAGGAATATAAAAAAAGGGAGGAAGGTTTATCTGTTTAGCAAGAGTAATAGAAGGCAGATTTCAGACTACCTAACAGATCAAAACGAAAATTTCTGTTCCGACACTGACAATGTTGAGTGTTTAATGAAAAAGTTTAAGGCAATCGTAAAATGCGTTTTAGACAGGTACGTGCCGAGTAAAACTGTGAGGGACGGGAAAAATCCACCGTGCTTCAACAACAAAGTTAGGAAACTACTTCGAAAGCAAAGAGAGCTTCACTCCAAGTTTAAACGCAGCCAAAAACTCTCAGACAAACAGAAGCTAAACGATGTCAAAGTTAGCGTAAGGAGGGCTATGCGTGAAGCGTTCAGTGAATTCGAAAGTAAAATTCTATGTACCGATTTGACAGAAAATCCTAGGAAGTTCTGGTCTTACGTTAAATCAGTAAGTGGCTCGAAACAGCATATCCAGACACTCCGGGATGATGATGGCATTGAAACAGAGGATGACACGCGTAAAGCTGAAATACTAAACACCTTCTTCCAAAGCTGTTTCACAGAAAAAGACCGCACTGCAGTTCCTTCTCTAAATCCTCGCACAAACGAAAAAATGGCTGACATCGAAATAAGTGTCCAAGGAATAGAAAAAAATGGTTCAAATGGCTCTGAGCACTATGGGACTCAACTGCTGAGGTCATTAGTCCCCTAGAACTTAGAACTAGTTAAACCTAACTAACCTAAGGACATCACAAACATCCATGCCCGAGGCAGGATTCGAACCTGCGACCGTAGCGGTCTTGCGGTTCCAGACTGCAGCGCCTTTAACCGCACGGCCACTTCGGCCGGCGGAATAGAAAAGCAACTGGAATCACTCAACAGAGGAAAGTCCACTGGACCTGACGGGATACCAATTCGATTCTACACAGAGTACGCGAAAGAACTTGCCCCCCTTCTAACAGTCGTGTACCGCAAGTCTCTAGAGGAACGGAGGGTTCCAAATGATTGGAAAAGAGCACAGGTAGTCCCAGTCTTCAAGAAGGGTCGTCGAGCAGATGCGCAAAACTATAGACCTATATCTCTGACGTCGATCTGTTGTAGAATTTTAGAACATGTTTTTTGCTCGAGTATCATGTCGTTTTTGGAAACCCAGAATCTACTATGTAGGAATCAACATGGATTCCGGAAACAGCGATCGTGTGAGACCCAACTCGCTTTATTTGTTCATGAGACCCAGAAAATATTAGATACAGGCTCCCAGGTAGATGCTATTTTTCTTGACTTCCGGAAGGCGTTCGATACAGTTCCGCACTGTCGCCTGATAAACAAAGTAAGAGCCTACGGAATATCAGACCAGCTGTGTGGCTGGATTGAAGAGTTTTTAGCAAACAGAACACAGCATGTTGTTATCAATGGAGAGACGTCTACAGACGTTAAAGTAACCTCTGGCGTGCCACAGGGGAGTGTTATGGGACCATTGCTTTTCACAATATATATAAATGACCTAGTAGATAGTGTCGGAAGTTCCATGCGGCTTTTCGCGGATGATGCTGTAGTATACAGTTGCAGCATTAGAAAATTGTAGCGAAATGCAGGAAGATCTGCAGCGGATAGGCACTTGGTGCAGGGAGTGGCAACTGTCCCTTAACATAGACAAATGTAATGTATTGCGAATACATAGAAAGAAGGATCCTTTATTGTATGATTATATGATAGCGGAACAAACACTGGTAGCAGTTACTTCTGTAAAATATCTGGGAGTATGCGTGCGGAACGATTTGAAGTGGAATGATCATATAAAATTAATTGTTGGTAAGGCGGGTACCAGGTTGAGATTCATTGGGAGAGTGCTTAGAAAATGTAGTCCATCAACAAAGGAGGTGGCTTACAAAACACTCGTTCGACCTACACTTGAGTATTGCTCATCAGTGTGGGATCCGTACCAGATCGGGTTGACGGAGGAGATAGAGAAGATCCAAAGAAGATAGGCGCGTTTCGTCACAGGGTTATTTGGTAACCATGATAGCGTTACGGAGATGTGTAATAAACTCAAGTGGCAGACTGCAAGAGAGGCGCTCTGCATCGCGGTGTAGCTTGCTCGCCAGGTTTCGAGAGGGTGCGTTTCTGGATGAGGTATCGAATATATTGCTTCCCCCTACTTATACCTCCCGAGGAGATCACGAATGTAAAATCAGAGATATTCGAGCGCGCACGGAGGCTTTCCGGCAGTCGTTCTTCCCGCGAACCATACGCGACTGGAACAGGAAAGGGAGGTAATGACAGTGGCACGTAAAGTGCCCTCCGCCACACACCGTTGGGTGGCTTGCGGAGTATAAATGTAGATGTAGATGTAGAAGTTCCCAGCAGAGGGTTCATCGAACCACCTTCACAGTAATTCTCTGTTATTCCACTCTCGAACAGCGCCAGAAAAAAACGATCATCTATATCTTTACGTGCGATCTCTGATTTCCTTATTTTATTTATTATGATGATCGTTTCTTCCTATGTACGTCAGCGTCAAAAAATATTTTCGCGTTCGGATCAGAAAGTTGGTGATTTTTGTTTTAATGATGTTCACCCAAAGTTCTGTATCATGTGCGTGACACTTTCTCCATTTTTCTCGATAATATAAAACGTGCTGCCCTTCCTTGAACTTTCTCGATGTACTGCGTTAATCAGATCTGGTAAGGATCCCACACCGCACAGCATTACTCCAAAAGAGGACGGACAAACATAGTGTGTGCATTTTCTAAATGTTCTGCCAATAAAACACAGCTTTTGGTTCACCTCCTGCACAACATTTTCTATGTGTTCTTTCCAATTTAAGCTGTTCGTAATTGTAATTCCTAGATATTTAGCTGAATTTACGGCCTTTAAATTTGATTGATTTATTGTGTAACCGATGCTTAACTGATTCCTTTCAGCACTCATGTGGATGACCTCACACTTTTCATTATTTAGGATCATTGCCAATGTTCGCACCATACACATATCTTGTCTAATTCATTTTGCAGTTTGTTTCGATTTTCTGATGACTTTACTAGGCGGTAAACGACAGCGTCATCTGCAAACAAGCTAACACTGCTAGCTACTCAGATTGTCTTCTAAATCGTTTATGTAGATAAAGAACAGCAGAGGGCCTATAACAATACCTTGGGGAACGCCAGAAATCACTTCTCTTTTACTCGATGAGTTTTCGTCACTAGCTATGGGCTGTGACCTCTCTGACAGGAAATCACGTATCCAGTCGCATAACTGAGATGATATTCATACGCACGCAATATTGTTACAAGCCGCTTCTGAGGTACGGTGTCGAAAGCCTTCTGGAAATCTAGAAATACGGAATCAATTGGGAATCCCCTGTCGATAGCACTCAACACTTCGTGTGATTAAAGAGCTAGTTGTGTTTCACAAGAACGACGTTTTCGTAATCCCTGTTGACTGTGTAACAAGAGATCGTACTATGCGAGGTGCTTCATGATATTCAAACACAATATACACTCCTGGAAATGGAAAAAAGAACACATTGACACCGGTGTGTCAGACCCACCATACTTGCTCCGGACACTGCGAGAGGGCTGTACAAGCAATGATCACACGCACGGCACAGCGGACACACCAGGAACCGCGGTGTTGGCCGTCGAATGGCGCTAACTGCGCAGCATTTGTGCACCGCCGCCGTCAGTGTCAGCCAGTTTGCCGTGGCATACGGAGCTCCATCGCAGTCTTTAACACTGGTAGCATGCCGCGACAGCGTGGACGTGAACCGTATGTGCAGTTGACGGACTTTGAGCGAGGGCGTATAGTGGGCATGCGGGAGGCCGGGTGGACGTACCGCCGAATTGCTCAACACGTGGGGCGTGAGGTCTCCACAGTACATCGATGTTGTCGCCAGTGGTCGGCGGAAGGTGCACGTGCCCGTCGACCTGGGACCGGACCGCAGCGACGCACGGATGCACGCCAAGACCGTAGGATCCTACGCAGTGCCGTAGGGGACCGCACCGCCACTTCCCAGCAAATTAGGGACACTGTTGCTCCTGGGGTATCGACGAGGACCATTCGCAACCGTCTCCATGAAGCTGGGCTACGGTCCCGCACACCGTTAGGCCGTCTTCCGCTCACGCCCCAACATCGTGCAGCCCGCCTCCAGTGGTGTCGCGACAGGCGTGAATGGAGGGACGAATGGAGACGTGTCGTCTTCAGCGATGAGAGTCGCTTCTGCCTTGGTGCCAATGATGGTCGTATGCGTGTTTGGCGCCGTGCAGGTGAGCGCCACAATCAGGACTGCATACGACCGAGGCACACAGGGCCAACACCTGGCATCATGGTGTGGGGAGCGATCTCCTACACTGGCCGTACACCACTGGTGATCGTCGAGGGGACACTGAATAGTGCACGGTACATCCAAACCGTCATCGAACCCATCGTTCTACCATTCCTAGACCGGCAAGGGAACTTGCTGTTCCAACAGGACAATGCACGTCCGCATGTATCCCGTGCCACCCAACGTGCTCTAGAAGGTGTAAGTCAACTACCCTGGCCAGCAAGATCTCCGGATCTGTCCCCCATTGAGCATGTTTGGGACTGGATGAAGCGTCGTCTCACGTGGTCTGCACGTCCGGCACGAACGCTGGTCCAACTGAGGCGCCAGGTGGAAATGGCATGGCAAGCCGTTCCACAGGACTACATCCAGCATCTCTACGATCGTCTCCATGGGAGAATAGCAGCCTGCATTGCTGCGAAAGGTGGATATACACTGTACTAGTGCCGACATTGTGCATGCTCTGTTGCCTGTGTCTATGTGCCTGTGGTTCTGTCAGTGTGATCATGTGATGTATCTGACCCCAGGAATGTGTCAATAAAGTTTCCCCTTCCTGGGACAATGAATTCACGGTGTTCTTATTTCAATTTCCAGGAGTGTATGTTACAAAATCCCGCTGCATATCGACGTTCATGACATAGGCCTATAATTTAGCGAATTACTCCTACCGCCTTTCTTCAATATTGGTGTGACCCGTGCAACTTTCCATCCTTTTGGTATGGATATTTCGTCGAGCGAACGATTTCATATGATTGTTAAGTATGGAGTTATTGCAGCAGCATACTCTTAAAGAAACCTAATTAGTATACAGTCCGGACCGGAAGATGTGCCTTTATTAAGTGATTTAAGATACTATTCCGAGGATATCTATTTCTAAGTTACTCATGTTGGCCGCTGTTCTTGATTCGAACTTTGGAATATTTACTTCATCTTCTTTGATTAAGGAATGTCGGAAGGCTGTGTTTAGTAACTCTGCTGTGTGAGCATTGTCATCGATAGCATATCCATTGCTATCGCCCAGAGAAGGCATTGATTGTGTCTTGCCGCTAGCATACTTTACATGCGACCAGAATCTCGACAAGGTTTCGTTGTGGACACTACTATAAGTATCTCGCATTGAAGTCCGCGCTAAATTTCGTGCTTCTGTAAGAGATCGCCAATCTCGAGGATTTTGTGTTCGTTTAAATTTCGCGTGCTTTTTTCGTTGATTCTGCAACAGTCGTGACATGTTTTGTGTACCATGGGGGATCAGATCCGTTGTTTGTGAATTTATTTGGTATAAATCTATCAATTGCTTTCGATACTATTTCTTTGAATTCAAGCCACATCTGGTCCATACTTACTTTGTTAGTTTGTAAGGAGTGGAGATTGTCTCTCAGAAAGGCATCAAGCGAATTTTTCCCTCATTTTTGAATATATATATTTTTCGTTTATTTTTAGAGGATTTGGTTGTTGCGGTACTCAGTCTTGCTACGACAACCCTATGTTCACTAACCCACGTATCCGTTTTGATGTTCGTTATTAGCTCTGGATAATTTGTTGCTAAAAGGTCAAGTGTGTTTTCACAACCGTTTTCAAGTGGGCTCATTAACTAATTGCTCGAAATAATTTTCAGAGAATGCGTTTAACACAATTTCGGATAATGTTTTATGCGTACCTCCGGATATGAACATGTAGTTTCGCCAACATATCAAGGGTAAATTGAAGTCACCACCGACTACAATTGTATGAGTAGGGTATGTGTTTGAAATTGGACTCAAGTTTTCTTTGAACCGTTAGGAGGTCGGTAAAAGGTTCCAATTACTATTATATTCCGGTTGCCAAGAATGACCTCTACCCACACTAACTCACAAGAACTATATACTTCAATTTTGCTACAAGATAAACTACTTCTAATAGCAGCCGGCCAGTGTGGCCGAGCGGTTATAGGCGCTTCAGTCTGGAACCGCGCGACCGCTACGTCGCAGGTTCGAAACCTGCCTCGGGCATGGATGTGTGTGTGCTGTCCTTAGGTTAGTTAGGTTTAAGTAGTTCTGAGTTCTAGGGGACTGATGACCTCAGATGTTAAGTCCCATAGAGCTCAGAGCCATTTGAACCATTTTTGAACTTCTAATAGCAACAAAGACGCCACCGAAAACTGAATTTAGCCTATCCTTTCTGAACACCGTTAGGTCTTTCGCAAAACTTTCGGCTGAACTTATTTCCGGCTTTGGCCAGCTTTCTGTGTCTCTAACGCTTTGAGCATCAGTACTTTCTATTAGTGCTTGGAGCTCTGGTACTTTCCCAACATAGCTACGACAGTATACAACTGTTACACCGATGGTTCCTGAATCTACGTTCTTCCTGTGTTCGACCTGCACCCTTTGAGACTAAAGTCCTTTTTGTGACCGTGCAGGGTAGCCACGCGGTCTGAGACGCCTTTTCACGGCCCGTGCGGCTGCCCCCGTCGGAGGTTCGAGTCCTCCCTCGGGCATGGGTGTGTGTGTTGTCCATAGCGTAAGTTAGTTTGAGTTAGATTAAGTAGCGTGTAGGCTCAGGACTGATGACCTCAGCAGTTTGGTCCCGTAAGACCTTACCACAAATTTCCAGTTTTCCCTTTTTGTGTTCCCTCGAGACCCTCTAACCTAAAAAACTGCCCAATCCACGCCACACAGCCACCACTACTCGAGTAGCCGTCTTTTGCGTCTCATGGACTACTGACCTCTTTAGCGGAACCCGAAACCCCACCACTCTATGGCTCAAGTCGAGGAATCTGCAGTCTACGCGGTGTCAGAACCGACTGATTCTCTGATTCAGACCCTCCACTCGGGGCTGCACCAGAGGTCCGCAAATGGTCCTCTCGACTACGCTGCAAATGGTGAGCACTGCTTTCATCTCGAAAGCAAGACTGGTAGCCTTTATCATTTCTGTTAGCCCCCTGAAACCAGAGCGCTACCACCTGCAGTTCGCTGCACCCTGTGCTCTTCATGGCATCTGGAAGGACCCGTTCCACGTCTGGAATGACTCCGTCCGGTATGCACATGTAGTGCGCACTGGCTTTCTTCTCCCCTTAACAGCCCAAAGGTCCCAAAACACGCCTAACTTTGGAGCGCCCAACTACCAATGATCCCACCCTCTGTGACTGCCCAGACCTTGCAGGCTGAAAGGTTTCCTCTGAAACAAGCCAAACAACAGCATCTGGTTGAGGGACAGGGATAGTGTCAGCCATAGGCAGCACTTGGAACCTGTTGGTAAGACTGATCAGGGAGGCTTCTGGAAAATATTTAGCAACTTGCCACGCCCCTAGGCGTACTCGTGGGTCGTTGGTAAACAACGAAAGCTGTTCTAAAGAAATGGTTCAAATGGCTCTGAGCACTATGGGACTCAACTGCTGTGGTCATCAGTCCCCTAGAACTTAGAACTACTTAAACCTAACTAACCTAAGGACATCACACACACCCATGCCCGAGGCAGGATTCGAACCTGCGACCGTAGCAGTCGCACGGCTCCGGACTGCGCGCCTAGAACCGCGAGACCACCGCGGCCGGCGAAAGCTGTTCTAGTAACGGTCGTGATTTCGTCCTGAATATTATTGATTTCATGTTTCGATATTTCGGCTCTAAAAGATGTATCATTGACTGACTGCCGGGCGAATCACATCAACATGATCAAGCAAAGAAGAATGGGCAGAGTGAATCCCACAAAAGGGAAACATACGAATTCGAATTTCAACTAAGGACACAATTGAAACTCGTAGTTGTGTAAAACTGGACAATTATTCTGTAATTCAAGCGAGAATTTTGTGCGTGTCTAACTTTGTACAACCTGATACGCGTATTTGGTTACGAGTGTATCTTGTATTATTCTGTAATTCAAGCGAGAATTATTTGCGTGTCTAACTTTGTACAACCTGATACGCGTATTTAGTTACTAGTGTATCTTGTATCATAAAGATTATCGTAGCAAAACAACTCCTAAAATGTTTATAAACGTTAGCAACAGTTTCCAAGGGAAGTTCATAACTCATTAATTTGGAAGAGTGACTTTACTTCTCTGACGTAAAGTAACAATCGGGAAGACTGGAGCTATCCACCGTTTAGCCAAAGAAAATCGAGGAAATTAAGTATCGTGTTAGTGAATTAACGTGTGAATTTCAAAAACTAAAGCTTGATACAGAAGACACTCGTTCAACACAAATGGTGCGTAGGTATTTTGCCGCTCTCGCCGAACATCTCATCGTGGTGCGTTCTGGAAATTCCGACCTGCGATTTCCTTCTGGGACTCGGGGGTAAATTGAAGTTATGAAAAAAATGTTTTTGTCTGTTTAAAACCTGCAACCTTGCTCTTTCCTTCATTCATTTTCAAAGAGTTCGCTTTGTAACGTTTGGAACAAGCCGATGCCTATTAACCCGTTGTTTCTGGATGTTGCAGCCTTCAGAAGAAAAAGGGGCACACTGCTACTTCTCTGACGCATAAAATTAATGTACACTGGTGTGTGAAACATGTTGTTGTTGTTGTTGTTGTAGTTGTTGTTGTTGTTGTTGTGGTCTTCAGTCCTGAGACTGGTTTGATGCAGCTCTCCATGCTACTCTATCCTGTGAAAGCTTCTTCATCTCCCAGTACTTACTGCAGCCTACATCCTTCTGAATCTGCTTAGTGTATTCATCTCTTGGTCTCCCTCTACGATTTTTACACTCCACGCTGCCCTCCAGTACTAAATTGGTGATCCCTTGATACCTCAGAACATGTCCTTGTTGTGTCTAGCTCCTACGGCCTAGACACAATGAGGTAGCTAGGTGCACGCTAAACTAACGCAGACGGGCTTGAAGTTCTGGAACATGAGACTTATTAATGAATTAGAAGAAAAGTACGTAGATGTTACTTAACTTTTATTCTCTTGTTGGAATACATCTCTTGAATAGTAGTAAGCTATAAGCACTGATACAAATGGCGCCTTGCTAGGTAGTAGCTATGGACTAAGCTGAAGGCTATTCAATCTGTCTCTCGGCAAATGAGAGGAAAGCTTCGTACGTCTGGTCGCAAGCTATGTCGTCCGTACAACTGGGGCGAGGTCTAGTCCGTGTCTTGTGACCTGCCATGTGGTGGCGCTAGGTTTGCGATTACACAGTGGCGACACGCGGGTCCGACATGTACTACAGGACCGCGGCCGATTTAAGTTACCACCTAGCAAGTGTGGTGTCTAGCGGTGACACCACAGTCCTACCAAACGATCCCTTCTTCTAGTCAAGTTGTGCCACAAACTCCTCTTCTCCCCAAGTCTATTCAATACCTCATCATTAGTTATGTGATCTACCCATCTAATCTTCAGCATTCTTCTGTAGCACCACATTTCGAAAGCTTCTATTCTCTTCTTGTCCAAACTATTTATCGTCCATGTTTCACTTCCATACATCGCTACACTCCATACAAATACTTTCAGAAACGACTTCCTGACACTTAAATCTATAATCGATGTTAACAAATTTCTCTTCTTCAGAAACGCTTTCCTTGCCATTGCCAGTCTATATTTTATATCCTCTCTACTTCGACCATCATCAGTTATTTTGTCCTCAAACAGCAAAACTCCTTTACTACTTTAAGTGTCTCATTTCCTAATCTAATTCCCTCAGCATCACCCGACTTAATTCGACTACATTCCATTATCCTCGTTTTGCTTTTGTTGATGTTCATCTTATACCCTCCTTTCAAGACACTGTCCATTCCGTTCAACTTTTCTTCCAAGTCCTTTGCTGTCTCTGACAGAATTACAATGTCATCGGCGAACCTCAAAGTTTTTATTTCTTCTCCATGAATTTTAATACCTACTTCGAATTTTTCTTTTGTTTCCTTTACTGCTTGCTCAATATACAGATTGAATAGCATCGGGGAGAGGCTACAACCCTGTCTCACTCCCTTCCCAACCACTGCTTCCCTTTCATGTCCCTCGACTCTTATAACTGCCATCTGGTTTCTGTACAAATTGTAAATAGCCTTTCGCACCCTGCATTTTACCCCTGCCACCTTCAGAATTTGAAAGAGAGTATTCCAGTCAACATTGTCAAAAGCTGTGTGAAACATATGGCCGAAAATAACTTTCGCATAATGTGCTACTGCGAAGTAAAATAGCTCGATGAAACTTGGACCCTACATAGAAAGAACTGCAGCAGTATACTGCAGAAGGTAACTGAAGGAAATACGCAATGAGACGAACAGAAATGACACTTTTATTCAAAGACAATAATTTCGCCGAAGTCACCGCTATTCATGATGATCCCCCAGGCTTTTCAAAAGACGGGACATGGTTCTTACTACCGTGTGTGATCTCCACGGACGGTAGTGCATGCTCTGCAACGTGCTTCCATGCTGGCCACAGGTTTTGTATGGAATTCTTGTGGTAGGGCGTCCCATTCCTCCATCCGCGCGGTTAACAACTGACTGATTGTCTTTGGCCATACATGTGGACGCGGTGCAATACTTCTCACCAATGCATCCAACACGTGTTCCATGGGACTGAAGTCGAGGGAACGGGCAGGCCATTCGGTACGCTTAATATCCTCTCGTCCCAAGACCTCCTATACCTTCGTTGTTCGATGCGGTCGGGCATTGTCATCCTCAAAAAAGAATTCAGGGCCGAACGCATCCTTTAAAAGACGCACATGGGGAAGGAATACTCAGTAGCGGACAACGAAAAAAAATGGCTCTGAGCACTATGGGACTCAACATCTTAGGTCATAAGTCCCCTAGAACTTAGAACTACTTAAACCTAACTAACCTAAGGACATCACACACACCCATGCCCGAGGCAGGATTCGAACCTGCGACCGCAGCAGTCCCGCGGTTCCGGACTGCAGCGCCAGAACCGCTAGACCACCGCGGCCGGCCAGCGGACAACGGCCTTGCCGCAGTGGCAACACCGGTTTACAAAATTGTTCCATTTTCCCGCAAGACATCAAAAAGCTCTTCCATGCATGTCTCACCACGAGCTATTTCACGTGGAATGGCGATTTCTACGAACAGATGGAAGGCGTCACAATGGGTAGTCCTCTTAGTCCAGTGGTGGCCAACTTCTTCATGGAACAATTCGAAGCACACGCACTGGACTTGGCGACTGCCAAACCTAAGGTGTGCTACAGGTACGTCGATGATACTTTCGTGGTGTGGAGTCATGGTGAAGAACAGCTCGGTGACTTCCTAAGACACTTGAACAGCCTCCATGGCAACATAACATTTACCATGGAAGTAGAAAAGGACACGAAACTGCCATTTCTAGATGTGCTGGTCACAAGGGACGGAGAAAACCTGGGGCACAGCGTGTATCGAAAACCGACGCACACGGACCGATACCTGTTACGAACTATCAAACCACCAACCGAGCCAGAAAAGAGGCATGATTAATACGCTCGCAACGAGAGCAGGACGAATATGTGAGCCGCAGCACCTCAGACGAGAAATGCAACACTTGGAAAGTGTTCTGAGCAGCAATAGGTACTCCACAAATGATATTAGAAGTGCAACGGAGCCATACACTCATCGAAATAAGGAAACAGAAAAAGAAATGTCGGGTACGGCCTTCCTGCCATACATTTCCAGAGTGACCGACAGAATCGGCCGTATATTGCGCAAACATGGCGTAAAGACGATTTTCAAACTGACAAGGAAGATCAAAGAGTGTCTTAGATGTCGAGAATATACCGTAGCCGGCCGGAGTGGCCGAGCGGTTCTAGGCGCTACAGTCTGGAACCGCGCGACCGCTACGGTCGCAGGCTCGAATCCTGCCTCGCACATGGATGTGCGTGATGTCCTTAGGTTAGTTAGGTTTACGTAGTTCTAAGTTCTCGGGGACTGATGACCTCAGAAGTCAAGTCCCATAGTGCTCAGAGCCATTTGAACCATTTTGTTCTAGACGCTCAGTCCGGAACCGCGCGACTGCTACGGTCGCAGGTTCGAATCCTGCCTCGGGCATGGATGTGTGTGATGTCCTTAGGTTAGTTAGGTTTAAGTAGTTCTAAGTTCTAGGGACTGATGACCACAAATGTTAAGTCCCATAGTGCTCAGAGTCATTTGAACCATAAGCATGTTGTACATAACTATAGTCTGCGACCGCGAGCTCGGCTCCAGTTCACCACCGGCAATGGAGGGTGAAGCTTTGACAATGCCGGCCACTCGTGCTGACGAAACGTCAGTAAAATCATTAGATGAACGTCGGCCGAAGCCAATAGGCAGTTTGTCAACACAGGTTTCGCCAGATTTCCAAAGTTAACCGTTGTCGAGCTTGGCTAGCCGTTGAATGGGTGATCGGCTGGGTCTGTCGAGCGCCGTTGGCAAGTGGGATGCACTCAGCCCTTGTGAAGCCAATTGAGGAGCTGCTTGATTGAGAAGTAGCAGCTCCGGTCACAAGAACTGACAACGGCTTGGAGAGCGGTGCGTTGACCACACGCCCGTCCATATTTGTGCCCATCGCCTACTGGCTGAGAATGACAAGGGGGGACTTTAGTTCTTTTTTAGACGATTAAATATAGTATTGACAAGATTTTTTCGATTGCGACGCTTTTAAATTTCGATAGAGTGTTTTCCACTAGACACATAAGCATGTTGGCCGGCCGGAGTGGCCGAGCGGTTCTAGGCGCTACAGTCTGGAACCGCGTGACCGCTACGGTCGCAGGTTCGAATCCTGCCTCGGGCATGGATGTGTGTGATGTCCTTAGGTTAGTTAGGTTTAAGTAGTTCTAAGTTCTAGGGGACTGATGACCTCAGCAGTTAAGTCCCATAGTGCTCAGAGTCATTTGAACCATAAGCATGTTGTACCTCGGAAAATGTTTTCGAGAGTACAAAAATCTTAATTTTTCAGGAGTAATTTTTGTAATTCCAGAGAAAGGCTGTAGTCCTTAAAGAGTAAAAGCCATCATTTAAAAATGGGATATGAAAATATATTAAACTTCCGTTACTGGGCTGACAAGAGGCGGAAGTCCGTGAAGTGTACCAATGTACAACAGTCTCCCCTACCAACCATCCACTGCTAGTGACGTCATTCGGATGGGATATGAGGGGGAACGGCATCACCAGATTGCTTTTCAGACTGTTATCCGTTTTACGAACTTTGAAGCCGCTACTTCCCACTCAAGTAGCTTCTCAGAACCGGAGTCCGTATAGCATTCAGACACGCTGACCACTTAACTACGGAGGCGGACTTATTATTGTATAACCGTACAACAAAATGCTCAGTGGTGAAGTACTAGACTACAGACAACGATCTCAGGTTCAATCACTGGTCAGTCCCATGATTTTCATTTGTCACTTATCACTTCCTCCATCTCTCGTAATGTGTCTTTACGTGAAAAATGTCGAGCTATCCCGTGGGTCGGAGTCAACGTTAAACTGTAGTCCCCATATAACCGGTTGGGTAAGTCTGCTCAAATATCAGAGGAAGCCAACGACATAATTCCTCCAATAGGGCTGCAGAGCTGTACCGAAGCGAAGCTGCCCTCTGAGAGAACTTCCAAAGCTGCGTCCCCCCCCTCCCCCCTCCCCAGAAGCAAAAACTACATTTCTGCAGTTTTATATACACACATATAGGAAATTCTGTAATTTGTAAGGTAAGGTAGGTTTAATAAGGACGAACCACTACTGAAAAATATGACTTAAAAGAACTATACAGACAAAAAACAAAATGGTTCGAATGGCTCTGAGCACTATGGGACTTAACTTCTGAGGTCATCACTCCCCTAGAACTTAGAACTACTTAAACCTAACTAACCTAAGAACATCACACACATCCATGCCCGAGGCAGGATTCGAACCTGCGACCGTAGCGGTCGCGCGGTTCCAGAGACAAAAGACATTGCACATAACAAAATATATGTATCATTGTAGTAAATAAATGACGAATTGTACAAACTTTCTAAAATAATGAAAAGTAAAACAAAGTCTATCACTTATCGTTTGTGGCAGCTACTGTACATTGATATTATCGTGATGCAGAATAAATAACAGATTTTATTTGCTCTAATTAAATTATTAACAGTGTATGAATCGTTAATAGAAAATGAAAGAAAAATGGTTTTAATTAAGTGTTGAGAACGCATTTCTTTACAAGAATTGCTTTCTTATTATAATTTTACTCTCCATTTTCTTGCTTTGAGCGCAGCACACTCACTGGTAATATAATTGACAAATTTAGCAGCTGCGTCGTATACTGTCGTCATGGTGGCTGAATTTGTCTACAATACCTATACTCAACTTTAAATAGCTCTTTGTATCATTTTTAACTGGATTTATCGTAAATATCTCCAAAGCTGTTTAGATGTTTGAATAAACATCTGTAGCCCACACTTCGAAAAAGAGTTCAAAATGTCCAACTGGGGATCTGTGTCAGTGTGCTTCATCTGTTATTTCTACTGGTATTTGAAAGAAGCTATTTCGTTAACTAGCTCTGCTTTAGCGATATTTGTGTTATATTTGGCACCAATATCTGCTGAATATTTTACAGAATAAGATACAGAGCTCTCGTTTAACGCTTTTCTGCCAGAAAATCAAAGTGAGATGAAATAATGTACTACATGTGATATCTGTTTCCCATTTTACGTATTATTCTATCAAATATATTGAAGCAGAGTAGCTTAAACAGTTCCACTCCTGTACTCTGTTGGCAGAAATTGGCAAAAACAGAAAGCCTTCAGTTAAACAGCATATTATTTGCTTCAAGATCCGGTAGCCAATCTTTCAGAATCTATAATACTGTAGCGAAGTAGCAGCAAAGACGCCATTGTCGAACATGAGCTAGCTGTGTAGGCAGCAGCTGTATGAACCAAGCACACTCTAGGGATGGCAGTTATTTCTGAAGTGGCTCAAGTGGTTCAAGTGGCTCTGAGCACTATGGGACTTAACTTCTGAGGTCATCGGTCCCCTAGAACGTAGAACTACTTAAACCTAACTAACCTATGGACATCACACACATCCATGCCCGAGGCAGGATTCGAACCTGCGTCCGTAGCGGTCGCACCGTTCCAGACTGTAGCGCCTAGAACCGCTCGGTCACAGCGGCCGGCTATTTCTGAAACAACCGATTTTCGGTTACACCGGTTCTTTTTGTCTCCAGTTTAACCTGACTGTTAAAACCGCTAAAAATCATCGCATTTTGAAGTAATCGATTTTCTGTTTTTTGATTGGTATTACTTCCAATAATAAACGTAGACTTCGAACAAAGATTGAAAAATTCTGATGGAGGAATACGAGATGACTATCAATATGGGGTTGAGGTTCGGCAGAAATCGGTCTCATTGTCTGCAAGATAGATTATGAAGGCGAAGGAGGGGGGCCTGCGGACAGCGAGGGTGGAAGATCACAAGTTGATGGCTTCCCTGCATCGTCAGTTTTGGATGGTATTAATTTTTCACCCTGAAGAAACCACTAAATTAAGGGCTCAGTTATTAACCCGAATTTATAGCACGTCAATAAAATTATAGGTATATCAGACAAATTTTCCAAGGAACATTGTGGATGTTTTCTCCTTACTTGGTGTGGTAAGTTTGTTCTGCCTCCTCCCGTTTTTAATCTTTTAAAGGAAATGGAGCATTGTACTTCATTGCTACCGTACTTGGTGAAATACTTCTAAACTAGGGATGGCACCACTTTGCAGTACAACTGATATCCGAGGACCACAGCGAGAAACTACATTATAGACCAGCTGAGGGCAAATCTCGCACACAGCACGTCCCCGCGTAGCATCTAACAGGCAGCCCTTCTTGCAGCGGTGTACCGTAGGTCTCCAGAAGAGCGTAACGTTCCAAAGGATTGGAAAAGGGCACAGGTCATCCCCGTTTTCAAGAAGGGACGTCGAACAGATGTGCAGAACTATCTCTAACGTCGATCAGTTGTAGAATTTTGGAACACGTATTATGTTCGTGTATAATGACTTTTCTGGAGACTAGAAATCTACTCTGTAGGAATCAACATGGGTTTCAAAAAAGACGATCATGTGAAACCCAGCTCTTGCTATTCGTCCACGAGACTCAGAGGGCCATAGACACGGGTTCCCAGGTAGATGCCGTGTTTCTTGAGTTCCGCAAGGCGTTCGATACAGTTCCCCAGAGTCGTTTAATGAACAAAGTAAGAGCATATGGACTATCAGACCAATTGTGTGATTGGATTGAAGAGTTCCTAGATAACAGAACGCAGCATGTCATTCTCAATGGAGAGAAGTCTTCCGAAGTAAGAGTGATTTCAGGTGTGCCGCAGGGGAGTGTCATAGGACCGTTGCTGTTCACAATATACATAAATGACCTTGTGGATAACATCGGAAGTTCACTGAGGCTTTTTGCGGGTGGTGCTGTAGTATATCGAGAGGTTGTAACAATGGAGAATTGTACTGAAATGCAGGAGGATCTGCAACGAAATGACGCGTGGTGCAGGGAATGGCAATTGAATCTCAATGTAGACAAGTGTAATGTGTTGCGAATACATAGAAAGAAAGACCCTTTATCATTTAGTTATAATATAGCAGGTCAACAACTGGAAGCAGTTAATTCCATAAATTATCTGGGAGAAGGCATTAGGAGTGATTTAAAATGGAATGACCACATAAAATTAACCGTCGGTAAAGCAGATGCCAGACTGAGATTCATTGGAGGAATCCTAAGGAAATGCAATCCGAAAACAAAGGAAGTAGGTTACAGTACACTTGTTCGTCCACTGCTTGAATACTGCTCAGCAGGGTGGGATCCGTGCCAGATAAGGTTGGTAGAAGAGATAGAGAAGATCCAACGGAGAGCAGCGCGCTTCGTTACAAGATCATTTAGTAATCGCGAAAGCGTTACGGAGACGATAGATAAACTCCAGTGGAAAACTCTGCAGGAGAGACGCTCAGTAGCTCGGTACGGGCTTTTGTTGAAGTTTCGAGAACATACCTACACCGAGGAGTCAAGCAGTATATTGCTCCCTCCTGCGTATATCTCGCGAAGAGACCGTGAGGATAAAATCAGAGAGATTAGAGCCCACACAGAGGCATACCGACAATCTTTCTTTCCACGAACAATACGAGACTAGAATAGAAGGGAGAACCGATAGAGGTACTCAAGGTACCCTCCGCCACACACCGTCAGGTGGCTTGCGGATTATGGATGTAGATGTAGAAATGGCAACAGGTACGTTATTTTCTTTGCAACACTGTACCCATCCTAATGTCACGTATTTGTTGCTAGTTTCTAATTGTAGGCATTGTGCTGCTCGCTTTTTCCAATTTCCATTATCAATATTTCAAAGCAATGGAAATTTTAAGAATAAACATTACTCGTTTAAAAAAAAAAAATCCAAGAACCGAATTTTACCTCTGCTGCTCTGGAAAAATGATAAGCGGCTTTTTAACCGGTTACTTTTAAAAAAAGGAAAAGAAAAACTGTTATGACTGTGATCAAACAAATACCGGTTATTCGGAACTAAAATACCGGTTTCGGTTTTAGCCGATCGGTTTTTCCCATTCCAAGCGCAGTTTTAAGGTATAACTCAAGTTACGCATGTTCGGTAGTAGTCAGGTCTTTATGTGCTACTTGGACAAAATGATACTGTGAAAACAGCGTGCGTTTTCAATTAGGAATACGTGGGTCGGAGAACCCATGCGCCTACGAAAACAGTGTTCGTGTAAACGTTGCCACTGTTAGCAAAATATCGCAAAAGCAGCGCCGCGTCGTATTACCTATTGGTGTTCTGACTGCAGAAACAATGACGACCTCCGTCATGGTGCGGTGTGTGGCTTGTTACAGCTGCGGCGTGCGGCGCGGACTGCGAGCTCCGCTGCAGATGCCGGCTCTTCTTTACGCGAGTCAAGGCCGCACAGCGAGGCGATAACAAGCAGATCGCGATGACGTCAGGTCCCCACCCCCCGCAGACGGCGACCCTGTCACGTGCGAGTGAAGCCACTAGCGCGGACTGGCCCCACCCTTGTTTGCTGCCTCGTGAGTGGCAGTTCGCCGGCCACTTCACTTAACGCCGCCACGTGATACGCCCCGCCAGCTTTTCATCAGAGGACCGACTGTTGCGCCAGCCTCATCCCACCTCGAGACCTAGCCACGTGGAAAGCGGTATCTAACTGACAGGTCAAAGACCAATTCGCCTAACATCGTGTTAGGGACCTCCAGTTTTTCACCATTATTGCGCCTGTTGCATCATTTCTGCCCCGCTAGTAGACACGTAGCCATGGGCGTTGTATTGACCGGTCTGAACCGATTCGTCCAGGGTCAAATGTCAGCAGCAGCACCCCATGTTAAGGGAATCCACTTGCCCAATACCGAACTAAAATCGGTGGGTTAGCAAACTGTTAATCATTTTTTTGTTTTTAATTTTTGTGAAAACTCTCATTTAATCAAATAAACTTTTATCCCTGAAAACTGAAGCTCATGAAAGCAGACATGTCGTTCTAGATGGGTATAATTAAAGTGCAGCTACTCACAGAGGTCCAGTGTGGGCTGTAGTTATCGTATGGCAGTGAAACTTGGTAGATATTCTCACGCGTTTATTCGGAATCGATTTACGCTGGAAAGAATGTGTTCTAATTTTGGGGACCAGGTGCAAAACTGGCGCTGTGAATGCTGAAAGATGTATAGAAATGTCTCCATATGTAATGGATTGCGAACGAGACGTGGGTAGAAAAAGTCAAACAATTGGGAAAGATATAATGTTGATTTTATTATTAACCGCCACTAATTTGTTCAATATAAGCAATGGAGACGTCGACGATATGCTGTAAGCGCCAGATTGGCACCTGGTGGCCAAAATTGGAACTTTTTTTTCTAAGCGTAAATCGGTTCCGCATTAACGCATTAGAATATCTACCAAGTTTTGCTAACATCCAATAATTACAGCCTACACTGGACCTCTGAGAGCAGCTGCACTCTCATTATAACCACCTGGTATAAAGCCAGAAGGACTGCTTGTGACTAGGTCAATTAAAGATTGTTAAAGTTCCGAAAGTTTTCAGTTTAATACCGCACTAAAGCCTACAAAAACAAAAAAAAAAAATTGTTCATATGGTGCATCACGACAGGTGTGCGTCTGAACTGGTGAATTCTCAACTGGCAGAAAGCACTAAATTAACTAGACGTCCCTACATCTGCATCCCGCAGAGGGCCTTACTGTGTGTGGTGGGAGGTATTTTGCGGACCACTGTCACATTCCCCTTTACTGTTCCGGTCGCGAGTGATGGGAGGTAAGAATATATACGTGATTAACGTGAACGTGAACTCGGAAGCTGTTCAGGTATATTTTCTGAATTGGCTCTCATGGCTAGTTACAGAGAAAAAAATGTAACAATGGTTTACTTCATTTATTACGCTTATTACCTTTTTTTCTGTAAAAATACGTTCATTACGTTGAAAAAGTCTGTAACGTGCGATCACCAGAACGTGTAACGCAGAACACAGGGTAATGCCACAGTCCTCCGAAAAGTACTGTGATGTGGTTGACGCCGCTGCGGGAACAGCGCAGCATGGCACTGTTGTGCCACACTTCCATTGCATTCAGTGAACCCATACACGAAGTGCTTATCGATCAGCTCTTCATCACTAAACCTAGCCACGTTACTCTGTATCTCTGTTAACGTACAGCCAACACTGCTGGAAAAATAAACCCTTGACAGAACATAACAGTACAGAATACAAGTTCGGGGGCGAACAATAAAGCGGTAATCACTGCTCTCGACAACAAATACCGCGAGTGAATAGAACAAGTTTGTTTCCACAAATCTTAAGGCTGTAAACTCATCTAAATACTTAGGGATTACAATCACAAATAACCTAAATTGGAGCGATCACATTGATAATGTTGTGGAAAGAGCAAACTAAAGACTGCGATTCATTGGTACAACACATAGAAGGTGAACAGGGTCTACTAAAGAGACTGTTTACACCACGCTTGTCCGCCCTGTTCTGGAGTACTGCTGTGCGGTGTGGGATATGCATCAGGTGGGACTGACGGATGACATCGGAAAAGTTGAAAGAAGAGCGGCTCGTTTTGTACTACCGCGAAATAGGCGAGATAGTGCCACAGACATGATACGCGAATTTGAGTGGCAGTCATTAAAACAAAGTCGTTTTTCATGCCGACGGGATCTTCTCCTGAAATGTCAATCACCATTTTTCACCTCCGATTGCGAAAACATTCTGTTGGCACCCGCCTATATTGGGAAAAATGATCATCACGATAAAGTAAGAGAACTAAGGGCTCGCACAGAAAAATTTTAGTGCTCGTTTTTCCCTTGCGCCGTTCGACAGTAGAGAGACAACTTGAAGGTGGTTCATTGAACCCTCTGTCAGGCACTTTATTGTGAATAGCACAGTAAGCACGTAGATGTAGATGTAGATGAACATTCAGGGCGTACTGTCGATATTTGCACTGCTTCGTAGATACTTTAAGTGCTAGATAAACTGAAGTAAAAAATCAAAGGAAATAAATTACTATCTTTTGAGCCACTGGAGACCACGGATCCCTGATACCAAAATTGTTAGATGCGAGTAATCTCCCTGAACAGAGCTCAGGGCTCTGAGCACTATGGGACTCAACATCTGAGGTCATCAGTCCCCTAGAACTTAGAACTACTTAAACCTAACCCTACCTAAGGACATCACACACATCCATGCCTGAGGCAGGATTCGAGCCTGTGACCGTAGCAGTCACGCGGTTCCGGACCGACGTGTCTAGAACCGCACGGCCGGCTCCCTGAACAAATTCCGAAATTTTGTCAGTGGAGTTGGGGTTCATCCTGTGGATAATTTTACCGCAACAATCTTTTCGCAACATACGTGTGGGAGGAAGCAATATGTTGGTTGAATCTTCTGGGAACATGCATACTCGAAACTTCAACAGCAAGCCACACCGTGAGCACGGAGGCGGTCTTGTCACGTCTGCCACTGCAGTCGAATGAGCGTGTCCGTGGCGCTTCCACGCTTACCAAACGAACCTGTGACGAACCGTGCTGCTCTTCTTTGGATCTTCAATATTTCCTCTAACAGTCCTATATGGTAAGGGTCCAAGACAGAGAAACAGTATGCAAGCGTCGGTGGAACGAGGGTTTTGCAAACTACCTTCTTCGTGGGAAGATTACACTTCCTGCAAATTCTTCTAATGAATCTCAGTCTGTCATCTGGTTTTCATAAAAATAATCCGACACATAGTCATTCAAAGACAAGGAGGTAACTTTGTGTGTGCTCCAGAGAAATGTGATAGAACAATAACTGTTCAAGTGGGTACATACACTGACGGAAACAAAAATGCAATACCCTCTAGGACTGTGTTCAGTGGCACCAAGGGATAATGCGTGCATACTGAGGGGTTATACTGCTAATGATCCATTTGTCACGGTCATTGGCGATCAGATGCACCTTCCTGTGCATCCTCTGTTTTGACTCTGAAGGCAGTAAATGTACTGAGTTTAGAGGTTAAGTGTTTGCAACATTCATTATAGGGTACAACATGCCACACTGACGAGTATGTACTCCCGCTGAACAGCTTCAGCTATCGAATGGGGTCACATTGTGGGCGTGCCGGAAGGTAGATGGACATATCGACGGACTGCTGCATTTGCCTGCATCTACATATGTACTCTGCAAGCCACTGTAGGGTGCATGGCGGAGTGTACGTTGTACCACTACTAGCCATTTTCTTTCCTGTTACACTTGCAAATAGAGAGAAGGAAACACGACTATGTGCCTCCGTATGTGCCCTAATTTGTCCTATGTTATCTTCGTAGTACTTACGCGAAATGCATGTCGCTGGCAGTAGAATCGTTCAGGAGGCAGCTTCAAATGCCGGTTCTCTCAATTTTTTCAGCAGTGTTCCTCGACAAGAACTTCGCTTTCCCTCCACGGAGAGTGTAGCTCATGCATAAAGGAGACCGCGTGGTACGTGGCAGAGGGTATCTTGTACAGCTACTAGTCATTTCCTTTTTGTTCCACTTGCACCCCCCGTCGGAAGTTCGAGTCCTCCCTCGGGCATGGATGTGTGTGTTGTCCTTAGCGTAAGTTAGTTTAAGTTAGATTAAGTAGTGCGTAATACTAGGGACCGATGACCTCAGCAGTTTGATCCCATAGTCCTTACCACAAATTTCCATTTTTTCCCCACTAACAAACAGAGCGAGGGAAGAAGAACTACATGCCTCCGTAAGAGCCCTAATTTCTCCTATCTTCTCTTCGTGATCTTTAGGCGAAATTTACCTTGACGGCAGTAGGATCGTTTTGCAGTCTGTCGCAAATGCTGATTATCTACATTTTCCCAATAGTGCTTAGCAAAAATAATATTTTCTTCTTTTCAGGGACTCCCTCTTTTGTTCACCTAGCATTTCTGTTATAATGGCGTGTTGATCGCACTTACCGGTAATAAATATACCAGAACTCCTCTGAATTGTTTCTACGACTTCTTTTATTCCGACTTGGGGGGCGGGGATCAAAATGGTTTCGCGCGGTTCCAGACTGAAGCGCCTAGAACCAACCGCTCGTCCACACCGGCCGGCGCGTGGCGGGGGGGGGGGGGGGGGGGAGGGGGAGGGGGAGGGGCACAAACGTGTTCTATATGCGCTCTCCTTTATGGATGAGATACACTTTACTAGCGTTCTCACAATGAACCGAAGTCAATCATTCGTCTTCCCTACTATCGACGTTATGCGCTAGTTTAAAATGGTTTCAAATGGCTCTGAGCACTATGGGACTTAACATCTGAGGTCATCAGTCCCCTAGAACTTAGAACTACTTAAGCCTAACTAACCTAAGGACATCACACACATCCATGCCCAAGGCAGGATTCGAACCTGCGACCGTAGCGGCCGCCCGGTTCCAGACTGTAGCGCCTAGAACCGCCCGGTCACCGCGGACGACGCGCTAGTTTCGTTTCATATCTCTTTGCAGCGTTACGCCCAGATACTTAATGGAAGTTACTGTGCCAAGGAGCACATCACTAATACTGTATTCGAACACTGCTGGATTGTTTTTCTTAATCGATTGTATTAACCTACATTTTTACACATTCAGAGCAAGCTGCTTTTCATCACACCAGACACAAGTTCTATCTTATGTTATCCTTTAGCCTCCTCAACGACGTCACTTTCCCGTACATTACAGCGTCCTCAGCAAACAGTCGCAGTCAGATGGTTTATGTGCTATCATACCCAAAAGTATCCGAATGACCTGAATCGCGTTTCGCCTGATTTGCATGCAGTCCACATAACGCATCGGTCTTGCAGGTCCTCTGATGTCTTTGCAGTACAGCCTTTTGATTATACAAAATGGATACCACAGCAGATCACTATAGAACACTGTTATTTAAGGTAATCATTCAAGACGTACATCATCGCTACAATATTGGAAATACTAGCAACCGCATCATTAGAAATGAGACAGTTCTTAACGCTTGTAAACTTAAGTTTATTAAAGTGTCATTTAAAAATCACTATCACATTCATTAGAATTTAACTCCATCATATAAGTCATTCCAGAAATCTTTAGGCAAAAGTAAATATTTTGTGGAAAGAGATTTTGAGTCAATATCTGGACTCCTAAAGTTCTGTGACAGAAGTATTTTGCTCCTTAAAAGGTTTTCCCACACCTGTGAAACGTCGTTGCTGATACGAGTCGTTGGTCATACATCGGATGTTGAACTACCCAGTTAAAAGCTACACGATAACAGCGGCAAGTACTCTATGGGAACCTTAAAATTAACACCATACAACCAGAAATTTCTCTGTACTCATGACTGGGCAATTACATGGGCACATTTTTGAACTTTAAAGGACATGACGAACTTTTTTGATGTGGACTTAGATTGAAACCAAGCCCGTATCCCATTGTAAGTAACCAAAGCTTCCATGGCTGTCCGAGACTCGTTCACAGCAACTTTCGTCATTGGTGACTAGGCACAAAGAGTCGTGAAATATCGAAGTTTTCACTAGTATCAGTTCACAAATCTAACTTGAAAATTTTTGTGCTCTGCCTGGAATCCTGTCAACTAACTACGAAAGACATTTAATATAATTTCAAGTAATAAAGATTGCACGTGTTTAAAACGAAGTGTCTACATGAAAAATTTTGCGACGCTGACTCGAACTCAGCACGTAATCAGATTGTTAACCAAGTAAAATCAGATGTTAGATAAAAATATTTTTCACCAGCAGCGAGATGGTTTAATTTGAATTGAGTATACAATTTATTTATTTATTTGCCTGACCGCAAATCGAACCCGCCGTTGTTTTCTATCCCTGAATTCGTTGCTCACTAGTAGTGAGATGTGTGCATGTTTGAATCCAAATAAAGGGACCTATCTTTGTTGTTGACGATTCATGAAGAGACATTAAAAATCAAAATTGTTTATCACTTTTAGTCCGGTGTGCATATGCTAGGGCAAGAAATGAATACATGAATATTTTTGTGATGAACCAGGATTAGAACCTATGTATCTGCCTCTCATGGATACTCAGAGGAGTCTGCAAACTTGGGGAAAACAACGAAATGATCGGACTATATCGTTCTGTGTGCGTCAGATACCACGAAAGAGGAAATCCGAATTCGAATCCTAGCCCAGCACCACATTTTTCAGCGTCTCAAGTTCAAATAAAATAAGAGCCCCGTGACCTTAAATGACCATTGACTCATTAAATGAGATAAAGTTTCTAGTGTAAGGAAGCTCACTGGCAACAGAATTTCTGGTTGCTGCGACTTCCGCCTCTGCTATGGCCCAACCTAAACCGGCGCTGACTCAGTTGGCAGTGAAAAAATATTACGTTTATAATGCGGATTCTGAAGTACGGTGCAACCTGATGTTCTTAAGTAGAGGTGAAGGAAATATGTTCGTGTGGGTTTAAAATACACGCTGAAAGTGGGAATAGAATTCGTACCTCGCAACTAAGAACCTAGGATCAACCCAGCAGACCACTGAAGCCCAAAGGTGCTACCTTCCTCACTGGGTCTTAACGCATGATGCGTTTAGCTTACAAATTAGACATGGTGAAAAAAAATTCAGTCCTCCATTTAGTGGTTAATTATCAGCAGGCTTCTGACACGGATATTATGCCAGCCTTATGTGAGAGGAATGTAAAGACGCTTTTAGCCATCATAACCTCGATCCGAAGCCATTTTCAAATTTTCACTGTTTCAAGAAATTTCTTAGTTCCAGAAACAGCGTTGCAGAGTATGAAGTTACCAAATACTTCGATTATTACTGCCATTTTCGCTATTAATTTCTTCATTCTATTGCTGCTACACGTGTGCTTGAAGGAAGCATTTAACACTTCTTGGCCTTTTTAGAAGCAGTTGCCCAAAACAGTCAAATATTTAGTTCGCAGCAAATGGTTGTGGCGTTTTGTTGCAAGTGGACTGTAAAAGTAGTGATCGAGTTCTTCCTAGTCTAGGGGATACTTTTCAAGTTAATACCGGACATCTCCAATTATTCGTAGATTACATTAAAACTAAATTCACTGGCGAAGACGATACTTCATAATAACAACTGCGTTGCATTACTTCATTTACTTGCGCTTAGCAACGACGCTCGTAAGATGATAAGACTGTCGGTAAAGGCCACGTTCAAGGCCACAGGATGTTAATGTCTTCTGTTAAATGTCATGATCATTCTCTCCAGATGACTTGGTCGACGTCAGCTATTTGAAGTAGAACAAGGAAGAAAATATTGCAGAACATCGGCTGCTTTCGGCTGCAATAAACTCGTTCTGTGTGGTCCCAGTTCATAATTTCGCTGAGTTACTCTAACTGTAGCATCCACTTGAACAACGTAGAGAAATATTTCAGCGTTCCAGAACTCACATCCGACTCAGAGGCCTTACACTTAGTTGTCAACCAGAAATTCTAGCTCTGTGGAACACCAGTTTCCGTAAACTGATGCAGCGAAAACTGTTTAGCAACGTTCTTTCTCACCAGAAAATATGCAGTTGACTTATTGGGCTCTATAACTATACTGCAACAGTAGTTTCCTGAGCAAGAAATGTATACGAATTGCAGAATTTAGTAGTGCCGTGGCTTCCATTTCTGTATATTCCCGACTCTGCATAATTTCAGGCCGCAGGTACTGCAACTTCATACTGACACCAACAATGTGCTTGTCGTGCTAACTTCATTATTCGTTCCACTTGATTTTGTGATCACTGACATAAAAGTCACATGACCTCCCAACATGAGAGGTTTCACTTCGTTCCGCCTTTCCTTCTGGGAGACTAATGTTCTCCTCCATATGATTTTTCCCTTACAAGCAGCGAAATGCGGCACATTGCGGCCAGTAATCGCTTCACAAACCGCTATTTAGTGCTGTTAAGAAGATTTCTTTTAACATCGTCATAGGCGAAGGAAATTTGTTTAACCTTAGGACATCTTAAGGAGCAACGTTCACAAATTTACCGAATAAGAAAAGCTTATCGTCCAGGTAGGAAAAGGTTTAGAAACAAAGTTTGCGTAGTCTGAGCCAGGTCGATCTTCTCGTCTGATAGCACTGCATTAAATTCTGCCTAAGAGGTATCAGAAGTTGCGTTCACGTAGCAGTAGAAATCATTAGTTATAAACGAGATTAACTTCTAAGGTGTGTGGTACTGCTAAAAATACAAAATGATTGACAGCCGACGGACAGGCATCATATTAATTTGTGTTCTCTTTATTTATACGCAGAGTGAACATCAGTACCGACAAAAGCACAAAGGAGATATTTTCGTTTAATGCCAAGGAAAAATCACAATACATGAAGTGAAAAAGTGTTGTAAGACCAGCCACGTGGGAATAAAGTCAAGCGCTTGAGTCCACTACATCGTCAGTTATATACTTCTGAATACTTTAAAATTACGAATACTTAATAATTCTCGTGGTCCTTCTAAGCTAATAACACTTACCACAAACAAAAATTCATGGAAGTGTCAGGATTCGAACCCCCAAACTGCAAATTAAAAACGCGCAGCATTAACCTCTACACCATTCTACCAACCGCGCATCTTTGAGTTACGACATAGTATGATATGGTCTGTGTTGTCACAATTTTTCCATGAAAAAGAAATGATGTACCGAGTGAAAGAGGCGCAGTGCATTTTCGATGGAAGTGCAGACAGTCCATCTGACTTTGAATATCATGAATGGAGTTATGAAGAATATAAACTTACTGACAGTGACACAGTAGGTTTTTTGCTAGGTTTCATTAGTTCTATTAGTTTCGTAGATGTCGTGTGTAGGTTAGTATGAGAACTTAATAGCTCCTAATGCAAGTGACGTAAAACGTCATCACAGTGATGCAAAGCTACTCATGTGGCTATTGCTCATGCTGAAAGTCAGTTCGCTCATTTTGCAACGACGACAAAAAATGCGAGTATAGCAGAGCATATACAATATACAACGGAAGAGCGCCATAATCTAAAAAAAGCGTTCGAAATTAAAAGTTTAGGTTCAAATTTTTTTACTTCATACTTTACCATGAGGAAGAGGTAACTTTTGGTTGGTGCACTTTAGTTATAAGAGTTGATACGATGTGTGCATCATTTTAATTAATTTGGCTCAAATATTTGTGTTGTTGACAAGTCACGATGCCTTGGAGAACTGTAATATCGGCAGAAGCTACAATACGGAAGAATAAAAACAATGAAAAAAAAACAAGTAATTTTGTGTTGAGGTTACTGGATTCTCTGTTAAGAGAAGAAGATTTATTTATTGATTTTCAATTTCAAGATTGAAGATGTAACCTGTTAGTTTACGATTCCAGAGAAGAACATTAAAGGCAATTAAGCCAGGCCGTGAAGGCTGAATATCGTCGAGCATAAGGACGGGCTTAGGGGGAAGTAGGAGGTCCGTAAGCTTCGTGTTGCCTCAACATAAAGTCACGCATTCGAGTGCACTCCATTCCCTAGTTTCTTTAAATCGCATATAGCATATCTGCTAAGGTTATCATTCTGATGGAACCTCAAACATAATTCGTTTCATTTCCTAAGCGACCTATAATAGCAAAAAGTTCCAGAAATATTTCCGAGAAACAACTCGTGGCTCCTTCAAGATCAGGACAGTTCACGCTCGAAAGTTTCCTCGTGCCACTGCAGCTACCGTCTATCGTCCGTACGCAGCCCGCCGCCTACATCAGACGTCTCCGACCAGGTGAACGTGGTGCGTATACTGCTGATGATTAATTTCTCTTTGATGTTTACTGTTGTGTTAAATAAAATAACGACAATGATATTGAAATGTGCACTGCACTAATTCATACGAAATGCATGTTAGCATGAGATCCTTACGACGAAAGTCTATTTTACTAAAACATAAAGTATCTGTAACAAGAGTGTGCCTATATCAGCACAAATTAGTAAGATATCACTCATTCTGGACTTCAAAATGGCCTGTGTTTGATTATTGCCCTGTCTCACAATGAAGTAATATGGAACTGTGGCATTTCATAAATGAATTAAATAAAGTTTCCTCGTTGATTTTCGATCTGACTGCTCATAGCCCTGTCACGACATGGCTAAAAATGAACCCTTCAGCGAGACTGGAAGCTGGAACCAAAACAGCCCCCAGTTCTCAGGCAAACAAGTTACCTCACTGCTAGTGGAATACTGAAGTCTTATACACTCCCTTATTGCTCCATTAGTGGCTAGGGCATATAAGCTCGCAACGTAGAAGACGAGGCGAATTGTCGTTTCCACGTCGAATGGCTTTCGTGGACTCAAAACCATAAATTGATAACTTTATTTCACATCTTACGTGAAAATAACTTAGATTATTTAATGGAAATGATACGAATGTATCAAGTGAATTTTGTGGGTTAATTTTATGTAAGCCAGGAAGTAACTCGACGGTCACTGAGTTGCCAAAAATAGCCTCCGTTGTTCCCAACATTCAGTTACACTTCTAGCAGGAAGAATACCAGCATTGGGAGGTCTAGGAAGTGAGTACAGTTCATGTCTCAAAGACGTGGCGGCCGACCGCCGAAGTACACAAGGTATATGTAAATGAGCCTTATTTCCTTTTTTATAACTGGGTTTAGGGACTAGAGCGTCGTCACTAATAATTCTCAGATGCGCCGACTGTAAACTAAACAACACCAATCATTAACTGTCAGAATTATTTGTGTTTTTCTGTCATAAGTGTACTGAAACTAAAAATCTCATCACTAGACATCTTTCACGTTTTTACAACATCTCAAGTTATACTGCAAATGTTATGAGTAGATACAGATCTCTTTTGTAACAAAAGATCTGGAAAATATTTTTCTTCAGCTCGATGTCAGTGGCACTATCCATGAAAGACAGGCACACAAATGAAGAGACGACAACAAAAATGGAACATCCACAGAGAGATCTCGCAAGCTACGAATAAAATGAAGTTCCGAATCAGGAAAGGTTACTGTGCAGAAAACTGTAAGAAATGACAGAAAATGCAAGCTCAAAATTCCGTTGAAAATTAAGCTAATGTCAGTGGCACTATCCATGAAAGACAGGCACACAAATGAAGAGACAACAACACATTATCGATTGCAAAATGGAACATCCACAGAGAGATCTCGCAAGCTACGTCTAACACGAAGTTCCGAATCAGGAAAGGTTAGTGTGCAGGAAACTGTAAGAAATGACAGAAAATGCAAGCTCAAAATTCCGTTGAAAATTAAGCTAACGAAGGTATGTAGTATAACTTCGATTCTACCTTCTGCTAACGCAAAAGGAGAAGGGGCAGTTGTTATCAGAAAGTGGGACAAAGAACACAAAACGCTGACAGTAATGTCTAGAATAAGTCATCCTTGAGTAAAACTGCCATTCGGTCCATAAACACTAAAAGAAAGATACGCATCATCTATTTGTTATGGTTAAAATGTATCGGCTACTGATGCTTTCTCAATGAAAGCGAAAAGCGGCTACACTGAAAAGCTTTTCAACGTGCAGTATGCTTAAAACAGAGGGAGAACCTGAAATACCAACAGGTTCACCAAGATGAATGTGGTGCTGAGATTCTATGCATCGCTTGCGCAGTGTTTTATTAATTTAGCCCCTAAAGTTTTAATATTAACGACGGCTCTAGGCTACCACAACACTCATACGAGAATTATAGAGTTCTACGATGACGGCACAGATGGGCAGATGGTTCTAGAATTTACAGAGACTATCGATATGCTGCTGACCCATAGCGCTGAATTGCCACTACATCAGATTATATGCCATACTTAATTTCTAGCTGTGACAGAATTGCTCAATTCACAATAGCATCAACACCATTAACCCTTCACCCTGCACACAACACAGTCCTGGTATCACTAATCACTGCAGAATGCTCTATGCTCGCATCCTACTGCCAACGACTTAATTTCTGTCGCAGGACTGTCACCCCATAGCCGGGGCAATAAACAAGTGTTATGGTCTACCACACCATCGTTCACGCCCACTTCCTCCCCCACGCGTCACACCCACTGCGGATGTCTCATAAATTATGACACCGAACGTTGACTTATACCTAAATTAACAAGTTTCTGATCAGCCTTTCCGACTGAGCATCGTGCCGTTGCTCTGAAGAGAAATTCTTAAAATAAATACGAATATTTTGTACGGCGATCATCCAGTGTTCCAGGACCATTATCCGAAAACTGTTAAAATAAGCAAAAAAGGAGCAGCTATTAATTTAATCATTGAAACTGGCTATATTCAATCAGTCATTTGACGATTATGTAAAACTACTTTTTGACCTACACAGCACTCCTTATAAAATTAAGTGTTTTGTAGGAATTTGTTGCTTAAATTCGTTGCGGTCTTTATCCGTTGAAGTAGAGGAAGAGGAAAAATTCTGACTAAATATGCTATTCCAGCGGGATTTGAGCCTGTGGTTACAGTTTTAGTGGCTCTCTGCTACTGAGGAATCCAGAAGGTTAAAATTCTATTGGTGTAGTACAGACTAATGCAGAGAGAAGCAATTTAATTATTTATTTTATGTTTAGTTTAACGTATTACAACGCATCACCAGGAGCGCATGCCTACAGAAAACTGTTACATAAACATAAATTATCTTAATCCAACTTAACGTAGATCTGTTTTGTTCACTCTTCGGTGCTGGAATGGCTATTGGAGTATTTGGGGAACAGGGGGTGCCAGTGGGTGGCCAGAAATCAACGTCCAGTGGTGCCTTTTACTGAAATATAGCTGTGTGTTGTTGTGCCTGACAACATAGCTGTGTAGGAAACAGATAGTTTTGCAGCATTTATTGTGGTGCGGTATCGTGCGATACGCTTTTTATGTGATAAACAGTCAAGTGTTCCTTTATAGCAGCTCTTCGGCATAAAAGTCCATTATCTTCCAGTCTCCTTCTCACAGTTCATACATTGCCAGGAAACTTAGAATTCTCTCCCAGTTGACGGTAGCTCAGAAATGGATTGCTGCATATGTTGTCGAACAGAAATTAGTCGTCTCTATCATTGGACATACTGACTGTGTGTGTGTGTGTGTGTGTGTGTGTGTGTGTGTGTTTATGTTTGTGTGTCAGTTATGTGTTTACAAGAGAAGCAATAAAAAAAATATGCACCAGGTATCAGTGTGCAGAGTTTTGAAAGCGTCAGCAAGTTTTAAAATTAATTTTTACTCAACTGTTTCCAGCATGTTACGTTGCTTACGTTCTTCGAGGGAGTATTACGTCTTTACATTTAGCATGCACAGAGCGCTCTTGAGGTCGTCACTCGCGTCAAGTGCAGCGGTAAACACTGGCCAATGTGTTTATGTTGGCTGACCGACGTACACCGCGGTAGACTCTCACATCAGACAAACAGAAAGACATTATCGTGGCTCTGTATGTAGCGTGCTGACATCATTACCTGCACGTTCTTCGGGTAGCCAAAGTGATATTCTATTCGCATTTGCGAAGAAGCAAGTGGAACCAAATCACGTCATTAGTCGTCAGTAAATTAATCGTTGATACTGTCCACTCTCTTTTGACCCTAAGAAAAAGAGGACCTTCTCACATAATAAGATGAGGTGATATCAAAATCTGTGCAATACACAAAAAGAACTAAGGAGCTTTTCTGCGCATGATAGTACTCCACAAAGATATACTTTTTCTGAGAGGCATGTAATTTATTTATTCCTCTCAAATCATGGCATTTGTTTTAATATGAAGTGAGAAAATAAACGTTTTAGGATTCTGAAGCGTAATATGACACCAGATCCATATCATTGTCCGTATCGGAAGTGTCACAAAAATCGACAGTGTCTTCCCTTTCATGCGTTACTGCATCTCACAGATTCTTACTGATGGACTTACGGACACCAACTTACTAATTACGGTCATGGTAACATTTAGGAAAGGAGAGTAGCCCCTATAGCAGTGAAAACCTTTGTGTATGTTTGCATTCAGCACTGTCTGACACTTTACAGAACTGATGCGGCGGGGAGCACCAGTATCAGAGTATTAGAGACATCTTTCAGTAAGTCGTCAGGAGATAGACTGAAAGTCAAATTAACGCCGCTTTCCGAGTCATACTCAACCCATAATGGAGTATTATTTAAGGTAGTCGCATGTTCCATCAATTACACTTTGGTAACTCTCATATGAATATACTGATGGCCGAAAGGACCGGTTAGTGAGTGAAACTATCAGGCATTACATTAATTAAGATAAAACTGCAAGAACTCGAGGCGTGCTGCAAATGGAAATTCTCATTCGAAAGACGCTTTTCGCTTTTCTTGGCAAAGCATCAGCAGCAATTATATTGTAACCATCTCCAATAGATGATAGTAACAAACCTTATGATCAGAATGGTATGGGCGCTCAGAAAATGTGGTAGTGGTACACGATCCACCTGTTATGAATGACACTAGTGGTTGTGCACATAATATAACGCTGCCTACCTAAGTACCGAGCGAGGTGGTGCAGTGGTTAGCACACTGGAGTCGCATTCAGGAGGACGACGGTTCAAACCCGCCTGCGTTCATTCTGATTTACGGTTTCCGTGATTTCCCTAAATCGCTTCAGGCAAATGCCGGGATGGTTCCCTTGAAAGGGCACGGCCGAGTTCCTACCTCATCCTTCCCTCATCCGACGGGACCGACGACCTCGCTGTTTGGTCCTATCCCCCAAATCAACCAGCCAACTAACCTATCCAAGTAAAGATGACGTGGTGGCGTTGCCACTTCTTATGACCACCAACTCTTATTAAAATCTACCTATATGATCCTGCTCTGCAAGCTAGCATACACTATGCACTGATGTGTGACTACGAACATCTGCCCTCAAATGCTGCTTCATGTTACCCTTAAGAGCAAGCAATTAATGGAATCAAACACTCCTAACATTAGAAGGGATGTGTGTGAAATCTAAGCTTACACACTACTTAACCTAAATTATCCTAAGGACAAACACAAACACCCATGCCCGAGGGAGGACTCGAACCTCCGCCGGGACCAGCCGCACAGTCCATGACTGCAGCACCTGAGACCGCTCGGCTAATCCCAAGCCTAACATTAGAAGGAAACACCTGTCAATCTGCTCAATCTAATATACCGGGCGATCAAAAAGTCAGTATAAATTTGAAAACTAAATAAACCACGAAATAACGTAAGTAGAGAGGTAAAAATTGACACACATGCTTGGAATGACATGGGGTTTTATTAGGAAAAAAAAAAAAACAACAAAGTATTGCTAGACGCGTGAAAGATCTCTTGCGATCGTCGTTTGGTGATGATCGTGTGCTCAGCCGCCACTTTCATCATGCTTGGCCTCCCAGGTCCCCCGACCTCAGTCCGTGCGATTATTGGCTTTGGGATTACCTGAAGTCGAAAGTGTATCGTGATCGACCGACATCTCTAGAGATGCTGAAAGACAACATCCGACGCCAATGCCTCACCATAACTCCGGACATGCTTTACAGTGCTGTTCACAACATTATTCCTCGACTACAGCTATTGTTGAGGAATGATGGTGGACATATTGAGCATTTCCTGTAAATGACATCATCTTTGCTTTGTCTTACTTTGTTATGCTAATTATTGTTATTCTGATCAGATTAAGCGTCATCTGTCGGATATTTTTTGAACGTATGTATTTTTTTTTTTTGGTTCTAATAAAACCCCATGTCAGTCCAAGCATGTGTGTCACTTTGTACCTCTCTATCTACATTATTCCGCGATTTATTCAGTTTTCAAATTTATACTGACTTTTTGATCACCCGGTACTTAACAGCTGTCTCATTAGCACCAAACAGGCACAGAGTTCATTCTTAGGGTAAATACGTAAGTTTTGCAGATATTTGCCTAGCAAATAATCGTCTGCTATGCAATTGAAATGACAGTCACTACACAGGTTCTATATGTTACAGTTTGTTAAGTAATCAGCTTGCAGCAATGTTGCTTCTACTGTTCTGAAATATACTGTCCACTGTAGTTTGAATAAAATGCGCTTCCCTCTGGGTCATATGTATTTGAAATCGGCAAAGTGCATTGTCGTGTTGCATCAACACCTGATGAAGTTTTGTACATCGTTTTTCATACACTGAGACCAATACATGTCTTACTCATTGGCAAAGAATACCAGCTGCGGTATTCTCTCCTATGGGGAGATTTTCGTAATGCACAACACAATTTTTGAGCCATCGGACCCAAAATATTATGTTCACACTGCTCTTTGCTAGAATTAATGTTTTTTTGTTCCGCCTCAGCAGTTAATTCTTCTTAAGAAGTTAATACAAAGACATGATAACTAGTCACCAGTAGGAATACTGCATTGGAATTCTCGATGAGCCAGCTGATGACGATCAAGCACAAATGCACTAAGAGTTACCTCTGTGATTTTTTGTTTTAAATTAGAGCATGCAATACTACTGCTCCCGACTTCTAAACCTTGCCTACTGAATACAAATGTCACACAACGCTTAAATGGTCGCACTCCATACTGTATGTCTGTTATGGAGGCTTCCTGAATGTGCAAAATTATTCATACCAGAACGATCTTTCTTGAAACAAACAAATCTTTTTCTGGCGAGTTTTACCGAAAAACACTCGTCCCACATACAATATAAAAGTTAAGAGCTGCCTCTGTTGCCTTCTTTTCCCTACTAAACCCAAAGCGAACAACATGTCACAGATACTAGACCTTTTTCTAGTTACGATTCTATTTTATCGCACTTGAACAAGTTCATAAGTTTCACATATGTAAAATCCAAATCATAACAGCGAGATAATTATCACAACTTCAAATAAGAAAATGACTATTGCCACGATCACCTGGTCGGAAACGTCTGACATTGGCGGCGGGTGGCGTACGGCCGATAGCCGGTAGCAGGAAACTCTCCAGCGTGAACTAAGAGTTGTTTCTCGGAAAAATTTCTGGAACTTTTTGTTATTATAGGTCGCTTAGGAAATGAAACGAATTATGTTTGAGATTCTATCATAATGATAAGCTTGCAGATATCCTATATGCGATTTAAAGAAACTAAGGGAATGGGGTGCACTCGAACGCGTGACTGTATGTTTAGGGAGCGCGAAGCTTACCACATCTACTTTTTTTTTTTTTTTTTGTTTAATTGTCGAGCCTCCCACTCAGCCCGTCCTTGTGCTCGCAAATATTCAGCCTTCACTGCCCGACTTGATTGCCTTTAATGTTCTTCTCTAGAACCATAAAATAATAGGTAAAATAATCTTCAGTCTCGAAATTAAAAATGAATACATAAAGAAATAAATCTCCTTTTATTAACAGAGGATCCAGCATCCTTAAGACAAAACCATTTGCTTTTTCCATTGTTTTTATTCTTCGATGTTGTGGCTTCTGCCGAAATTAGAGTTCTCCTGAGGCATCGTGACTTGTCAACAACACGAATTTTTGCGCCAAATTAATTAAAATGATGCACACTTCGTATCAACTCTCTTAAGTGAAGTGGACCATCCAAAAGTTACCTCTTCCTTATGGTAAAGTGTGAAGTAAAAAATTTTATTCCGAACTCTTTTTTTAGATTATGGTGCTCTTCCGTTATATATTGTATATACTCAGCTATACTCGCATTTCTGGTCGTCGTTGCAAAATGTGCGAACCGACTTTGAGCATGAGCAATAACCACATGAGTAGCTTTGCCATCACTGTGTCGAAGTTTTATGGCTCTTGCATTAGGAGCTATTAAGTTCTCACACTAACCTACACACAGCATCTACGAACCAAGCAGATCTAATAAAACATAGCAAAAAATCTACTGTGTCACTTTCAATGAGCTTATGTCTTTCATAGCTCCATTCATGGTATTCAAAGTCAGACGGACTGTCTGCACTTCCATCGAAGACGCACTGCGCCTCTTGCACTCGGTACATCATTTCTTTTTCATGGAAAAGTTGTGACAACACAGACCATATCATACTATTTCGTAACTCAAACATGCGCGGTTGGTAGAATGGTGTAGTGGTCAATGCTGCGCGTTTTTAATTTGCAGGTTGGGGTTCGAATCCTGTCACTTCCATGAATTTTTGTATGTGGTAAGAGTTATGCCTGCCAACGGCCTTGCCGCGAATCACCGAAGTTATGCTACGTCGGGATGGGCTAGCACTTGGATGGGTGACCATCTGGTATGTCGAGCGCTGTTGGCAAGCGGGGTGCACTCAGCCCTTGTGAGGCAAACTGAGGAGCTACTTGATTGAGACGTAGCGGCTCCGGTCTCGTAAACAGACTTACGGCCGGTAGAGCGGTGTGCTGACCACATGCCTCTCCAAGTCCGCATCCAGTGACACCTGTGGGCTGAGGATGGCACGGCGGCCGGTCGGTACCGTTGGGACTGCCAAGGCCTGTTCGGACGGAGTCTACTCCAAGAGTTATGCCAACGGCCATCCCATGTTGAGTGATGACGTACTGATCTGTAATGCTGGCACGGTAGCTCAGCATGTTCGGTCAGAGGTTTACCTGCCGTCTGTAATAAAAAAGCGGAATTAACGGATGAACGATGAACTTGAACAAGCATCGTGGGACGTCCGCCCCGAACAAATACAACGAACTCTAACGAACAAAATGAGATTAAAAAACATCCTGCTACTTCCATAAATTTTTGTACGTGGTAAGAGTTATTAGCTCAGGAGGGTTGGGTTGGGGGTTGTTGGGAGGAGGAGACCAAAGAGTGAGGTTATCGGTCTCATCAGATTAGGGAAGGATGGGGAAGGAAGTCGGCCGTGCCCTTTCAAAGGAACCATCCCGGCATTTGCCTGGAGGGATTCAGGGAAATCACGGAAAACCTAAATCAGGATGGCCGGACGCGGGATTGAACCGTCGTCCTCCCGAATGCGATTCCAGTGTGCTAGCCACTCCGCCACCTCGCTCGGTAGCTCGGGAGGACAACGGGAATTATTAAGCATTGATAATTCTAAGTAATTGTTAAGTATTCATGATTCTAGGTATTCAGAAGTATATAACTGACGCCGTAGTGGACTCCAAAAGCTCGAATTTATTCCCACGCAGACGGTCTTGCAACACTTCTTCACTTCATGTATTGTGATTTCTGCTTGACATTAAACGAAAATGGATATCTCCTTTGTGCTTTTGCAGTCCTGGTGTCCACTCTGCGTGTAAATAAAGAGAACACAAATTAATATGATGCTTAGCCTTCGGGTGTCAATCGTTTTGCGTTTGTAGCAGTACCATACCCTTAAGGAATAAAGATTTCCTGTAAGACAAAAAGGAAAATGTATCTGTCGACCAAGAATAGCTCCAATGCTGATGATTTAGCTAAATACAAGGAATACTGTAAAACAATAAAAAAAGTAATTCAGATGACTAAACAAATGCACTACGAGAAGAAGATAGCAATGTCAGGGAACCAAATAATAACAATATGGGATATAGTGAAAGAGCAGACTGGTAGAACCAGAAAGGAACAGGAGCAAATAGCACTAAGGGTAGATGACACATTAGTAACTGATGGGCATAGTGTGGCAAATCTATTTAACAAGTACTTTATATCCGTTACTGATAGAATGGGACATTCAGCATCAGTAAATAATGCCCTTGAATATCTGAAACAAGCCTTCACAAATAGCTTCAAGTACATGAATATATCACTCACTTCACCAAAAGCAATAACTTCCATAATAAAATCTTTAAAAACAAAGTATTCTAGTGGGTACGATGAAATATCAACAAAGTTAATTAAGGCATGTTCTTGTGAGTTTAGTACAATTCTAAGTTACTTGTGTAACCAGTCAATTATAGCTGGGACATTTCCTGACTGGCTAAAATATGCAGATGTTAAGCCTCTACTCAAGAAAGGGGATAAAGAGATACCATCAAACTACAGACCGATTTCACTTTTGCCAGCATTCTCAAAAATTTTAGAAAAAGTAATGTACAGGCAGCTGCTCAACCATCTGACCACAAATAACATATTATCAAGAACACAGTTTGGATTTCTGAACGGTTCTGATATCGAGTAGGCTATTTACACCTACAGTGAAAATGTACTTAATTCATTAAATAACAAATTACAAGCAGCAGGTATTTTCTGTGATTTGTCAAAGGCATTTGATTGTGTGAACCACAACATCCTTTTAAGTAAATTAGAATTCTATGGTGTCATGGGCAGTGCTGCAAAATGGTTCAAGTCATACCTCACTAACAGGAAACAAAGGGTGTCAGTGCAAGGGACTAGTGAATTAACTCATCAGTCATCATCAGAATGGGAAGAAATTACATGTGGTGTCCCACAAGGATCCATCTTAGGGCCATTGCTTTTTCTTGTGTACATTAATGATCTCTCATCAGTTACACCGCCAGAAGCAGAGTTCGTTTTGTTTGCAGATGACACAAGTATTGCAATAAATAGTATGTCAAGTGTAGTTCTAGAAAGATCTGCTAATGATATTTTCATGGATATTAATAAATGGTTTAAAGCCAACTCACTGACATTAAACTTCGAGAAGACTCTCTATATGCAATTTAGAACCTGTAAGAGGTTTCCACCCAGCATATGCATAAAATACGAAGAAGAGCAGATAGAAGAGGTTGACAGTCTTAAATTCCTGGGATTACAACTTGATAATACACTCCTGGAAATGGAAAAAAGAACACATTGACACCGGTGTGTCAGACCCACCATACTTGCTCCGGACACTGCGAGAGGGCTGTACAAGCAATGATCACACGCACGGCACAGCGGACACACCAGGAACCGCGGTGTTGGCCGTCGAATGGCGCTAGCTGCGCAGCATTTGTGCACCGCCGCCGTCAGTGTCAGCCAGTTTGCCGTGGCATACGGAGCTCCATCGCAGTCTTTAACACTGGTAGCATGCCGCGACAGCGTGGGCGTGAACCGTATGTGCAGTTGACGGACTTTGAGCGAGGGCGTATAGTGGGCATGCGGGAGGCCGGGTGGACGTACCGCCGAATTGCTCAACACGTGGGGCGTGAGGTCTCCACAGTACATCGATGTTGTCGCCAGTGGTCGGCGGAAGGTGCACGTGCCCGTCGACCTGGGACCGGACCGCAGCGACGCACGGATGCACGCCAAGACCGTAGGATCCTACGCAGTGCCGTAGGGGACCGCACCGCCACTTCCCAGCAAATTAGGGACACTGTTGCTCCTGGGGTATCGGCGAGGACCATTCACAACCGTCTCCTTGAAGCTGGGCTACGGTCCCGCACACCGTTAGGCCGTCTTCCGCTCACGCCCCAACATCGTGCAGCCCGCCTCCAGTGGTGTCGCGACAGGCGTGAATGGAGGGACGAATGGAGACGTGTCGTCTTCAGCGATGAGAGTCGCTTCTGGCTTGGTGCCAATGATGGTCGTATGCGTGTTTGGCGCCGTGCAGGTGAGCGCCACAATCAGGACTGCATACGACCGAGGCACACAGGGCCAACACCCGGCATCATGGTGTGGGGAGCGATCTCCTACACTGGCCGTACACCACTGGTGATCGTCGAGGGGACACTGAATAGCGCACGGTACATCCAAACCGTCATCGAACCCATCGTTCTACCATTCCTAGACCGGCAAGGGAACTTGCTGTTCCAACGGGACAATGCACGTCCGCATGTATCCCGTGCCACCCAACGTGCTCTAGAAGGTGTAAGTCAACTACCCTGGCCAGCAAGATCTCCGGATCTGTCCCCCACTGAGCATGTTTGGGACTGGATGAAGCGTCGTCTCACGCGGTCTGCACGTCCAGCACGAACGCTGGTCCAACTGAGGCGCCAGGTGGAAATGGCATGGCAAGCCGTTCCACAGGACTACATCCAGCATCTCTACGACCGTCTCCATGGGAGAATAGCAGCCTGCATTGCTGCGAAAGGTGGATATACACTGTACTAGTGCCGACATTGTGCATGCTCTGTTGCCTGTGTCTATGTGCCTGTGGTTCTGTCAGTGTGATCATGTGATGTATCTGACCCCAGGAATGTGTCAATAAAGTTTCCCCTTCCTGGGACAATGAATTCACGGTGTTCTTATTTCAATTTCCAGGAGTGTAGTTACAAATAAAGATCAGTTTAAAAGGAGCCTGAAAGACTTACTAGTGGCCAACTCCTTCTACTCCATTGACGAATTTTTTAATAGAAACAAATGATGTATTGTATATATTCATACTATTATTATTGTTATTTCAGCATTAAAAAAAAATTGACATGCTCCACAACCACGAGGATCTCCTCAGCACGGATCTATGGAACGTAAACTAATCTAATCTTAGAAGATAATCTTGGTTACAACTAATGATTTCCACTGCTACAGGAACATATCTGCCACCTCTTAGCGGCGCGTGGTAGCCGTGCGGTCTCAGGCGCCTTGCCACGGTTCGCACGGCTCACCCCGTCGGAACCTGGAATCCTCCCTTGGGCATAGGTGTGTGTGTTGTCCTTAGAATAAGTTATTTTAAGTTAGGTTAAGTAGTGTGTAACCGAAGACCTCAGCAGTTTGGTCCCATAGAACTTACCATAAATTTCCGATTGTACCTCTTAGGCAGACTATAATACAGTGCTATCAGATGAGAAGACAGACCTGGCTCAGACTACACAGACTTTGTTTTTAAATCATTTCGCACCTGGACAATAAGATCTTCTTATTCGGTAAATTTGTGTTGCTGCTTAAGATGTCTTAAGATTAAACTAATTTCCTTCGCCTACGGTAACCTCAAAAGAAATCTTCTTAACAGCACTAAATAGCGGTTTGTGAAGCGATTACCGGCCGCATTTTGCCTCATTTCGCTGGCTGGGAGGGAAAAAGCATGCTGAATAGAAAATTAATCTCCCAGCAGGAAAGGCGGAACTAAATAAAACCTCTCATGTTGAGAAGTCATTTGACTTTTATCTCAGTGATCACAAAATCAAGTGAAACGAATAATGAGGTGGGCAGGACGAGCACATTGTTGGTGTCAGTATGACGTTGCAGTACCTGGGGCGTGAAATTATGCAGAGCCACTTGAAGTGAGGAATATACAGAACTGGAAGCCAGGACACTATTCAATTCTGCAATTCTTGTGCATTTCTTGCTCATGAAATTTCTGTTGCTGTGTAGTTATAGAGTACGTTGTCCTCGATGGTGAGTGTTCATCGGAGGTGAGGGTATCATCTGGAGTGCCCCAGGGAAGTGTGGCAGGTCAGCTGTTGTTTTCTATCTACATAAATGATCTTTTGGATAGGGTGGATAGCAATGTGCGGCTGTTTGCTGATGATGCTGTGGTGTACGGTAAGGTGTCGTCTTTGGGTGGATACAAGATGACTTGGACAGGATTTGTGACTGGTGTAAAGAATGGCAGCTAACTCTAAATATAGATAAATGTAAAGTAATTCAGATGAATAGGAAAAAGAATCCTGTAATGTTTGAATACTCCATTAGTAGAGTAGCGCTCGACACAGTCACGTCGATTAAATATTTGGGCGTAACATTGCAGAGCGATATGAAGCGGGACAAGCATGTAATGGCAGTTGTGGGGAAGGCGGATAGTCGTCTTCGGTTCATTGGTAGAATTTTGGGAAGATGTGGTTCATCTGTAAAGGGGACCGCTTATAAAACACGAACGCGACTTATTCTTGAGTACTGCTCGAGCGTTTGGGATCCCTATCAGGTCGGATTGATGGAGGACATAGAGGCAATTCAGAGGCGGGCTGCTAGATTTGTTACTGTTAGGTTTGATCATCACGCGAGTGTTACAGAAATGCTTCAGGAACTCGGGTGGGAGTCTCTAGAGGAAAGGAGGCGTTCTTCTCGTGAATCGCTACTGAGGAAATTTAGAGAACCAGCATTTGAGGCTGACTGCAGTACAATTTTACTGCCGCCAACTTGCATTTCGCGGAAAGACCACAAAGATAAGATAAGGGAGATTAGGGCTTGCACAGAGGCATATAGGCAGTCATTTTTCTCTCGTTCGTTTGGGAGTGGAACAGGGAGAGAAGATGCTAGTTGTGGTACGAGGTACCCTCCGCCACGCACAGTATGGTGGATTGCGGAGTATGTATGTAGATGTAGAAGTCAATTGCGTATTTTCTGGTGAGGAAGAACAGTGGCAAACAGTCTTCGCTACATCAGTTTACGGAAACTGGTATTCCACAGAGATATAATTTCTGGTAGGCGATTGTGTGTAAGGCCTCTGAGTCGTTTGTGAGTTTTGCAACGTTGAAATATATTTCTACATTGCTCAAGTGGACACTATAGTTAGTGTAACTCAGCGAAATTATGAACCAGCACCATGTAGAACGAGTTTATTGCAACGGAAAGCAGCCGATGTTCTGCAATATTTTCTTCCTCGTTCTAATTGAAATAGGTGGCATCGACCAAGTCATCTGGAGAGAATGATCGTGACATCGAACGTGGCCTTTACCGACAGTCTTATCATTTTACAAGCGTCGTTACTAAGCGCAGCCGGCCGAGGTGGCCGAGCGGATATAGGCGCTACAGTCTGGAACCGCGCGACCGCTACGGTCGCAGGTTCGAATCCTGCCTCGGGCATGGATGTGTGTGATGTCCTTAGGTTAGTTAAGTTTAAGTAGTTCTAAGTTCTAGGGGACTGATCACCTCAGAAGTTAAGTCCCATAGTACTCAGAGCCATTTGAACCATTTTTTTTTTTTTTTTTTTTGCTAAGCGCAAGTAAATGAAGTAATGCAACGCAATTCCTAATATGAAGTATGGTCTTCGTCAGTGAATTTAGTTTGAATGTTATCTATGAATAATTGAAGATGTCCGGTATTAACAGACTGGGAAAGAACTCGATCACTACTTGTTACTGTCCACTTAGAAAAGAACGCCACAACCATTTGCTGCGAACTAAATATTTGACTGTTTTGGGCAACTGCTTCTAAAAAAGGCCAAGAAGTGTTAAATCCTTCCTTCAAGCACACGTGTAGCAGCAACAGAATGAATAAATTAATAGCGATATTGACAAAATGGTTCAAATGGCTCTGAGCACTATGGGACTTAACTGCTGAGGTCATCAGTCCCCTAGAACTTAGAACTACTTAAACCTAACTAACCTAAGGACATCACACACATCCATGCCCGTGGCAGGATTCGAACCTGCGACCGTAGCGGTCCCGCGGTTCCAGACTGTAGCGCCTAGAACCGCTTGGCCACTCCGGCCGGCGCGACAATGATAGTAATAATCAAAGTATTTGGTAACTTCATACTCTGCAATTCTGTTTCTCGAGCTGAGAAATTTCTTGAAATAACCCTAGGTATTTCCAATATTGTGGACTGCTTACGTTAAAGAACAGTACCCTCTAGTGATCTCTTGTGGTGTTTGGTTCGTGGGGCGCTCAATTGCGCGGTCATCAGCGCCCGTACAAAGTCCCAATTTTTACACAGTCCAATTTTTACACAATCCAATCTAGTCATTGTCCCGAATGATGAGGATCATGAAATGATGAGGACAACATGAACACCAAGTCCCCGGGCAGAGAAAATCTCCAACCCGGCCGGGAATCGAACCTGGGACCCCGTGATCCTAAGGCAGCAATGCTAGCCACTAGACCACGAGCTGCGGACGTGATCTCTCGTGGGATCTAATTTGTATATTCAAAAGACTGCACTGCAAAGAGATTAGATGACCTGCAAGACAGCTAAGTTATATGGGCCGCATGCAAATCAGACTAATCGCAATTGAGTTCGTTCGGATACTTTTCTGTATGATAGTTCATAGGCAACAAGACTGCTTCTATCACACTTAACCTACTGCATTCCTGACGACATCCCTCTCCCTGGTGAAAATTTGCCGTCCAGGAGAACGAACTGAGTTCTGTTATTTACCAAATCTTCGAACCACCCGTATAACTGTGAACCCAGTCCTATTAAGGACTTTCGTTAACAGTTTGCAGTTGGGTATCTTGTCATACGCTCTATTCATATTAAATTAAAACATGGTTTGTGATTACGAAGGAGTTGATAAAGCAAATTAATTGTGTGGTTCATACCTTCAGACTATTTGTAACCACTATGGTTCTCTGTAGGAGCGAAACATTTCTTTTGCTTGCTCCTCCGTCCCTCCGTGCCTTCGTGCGAAATCACACTCGCGGCCGCTGAAGGAAATCACCCACGCTCAATTATGAGCGGGGGCGAGAGAAATTACGCTATGTACTGATCCTCGTATTTGATCCGAAACGGTTTTTGGTTTATCCACGTCAGTTGCCTGTCAGTCTAAACATGTTAAATCAGCATAATTAAGGATCACCAGTCGTTATAATGAAAGAGTTCGAGGTAGATTGGGCGTAAGATCAAGGTCATTGATGAGGACTTACGGTGTCAGGTTACACACTTGGGTGACTTATAATCAGTGTCACTCCCCACTCTCCTCCCCCAGGGTATCACCAGCAATTGACCAGGGGAACGCATACACATCTTAGGCAAGTGACTTGGTTGTAGTCAGGGTCATCCAGGGGAACGCCCGACACACATTAGGCAAGTGGACTACTTATACTGAGGGTCACAACGTAGCTTGATACTGGTTACGTGAGATAACATTAGTGGGGAAACCTCTGGACCAATGGAAGGACGCAGTCCGACCGCGCCAACTGCCTGATCGGCGAAACATGTTTGTTTCGTCTTTCGTATTGAGTTCGACCGCTGGTAGAGTCGTGGCAATCATATTGCAGCATTTTCATTTGAAACCAGATAACGCTGTCTTAGTATAGCTAGCCCGAAATGAGTGAGGAGTTCGAAATGAAACTGGGTAGTAACGTCACAGCTGAAATTTCCCTAAACCAGTCCTCTGAAAAAAGTGGCAATGTATATCGAGCACATATTTAATATTTATTGAATACAGCAATACATTTTTAAAAAAAATGTAATGTTACCGTTATGTTAATGAATCTAGCTCTAAGTAAAAATAACAGATTTTTACATATAATCATATTTAGTATGCTGTTTCTGTGACTCTTTAAAATACAAATAAGGAACACAAGCTAAACAGCCACAAAAATTTAAGTTTTTTTTTAAGTTTGAGATCCGTTTTGGAGGCTTTGCTTCATAATCAGATGGCAGTTTTTGCGTTTATCTCAGGTGTTTTGCTCCTGGGAAACCAATGATGTCGAAATGTCTGCAGTCCTGAGCATCTTCATTGTGTACTTTCCTCGACAGCACTGCATTTGCTTATTCACTGTTCACAAACTTAACGTAAGATGAATGCGAGGCAAAACTGACTCGAGGACTTATCTTAGAAGACAGACTAAAGAAAGGCAAACTTATAGTTATAGAATTTGTACATACAGAGAAAACTTTTCGCAATGATGTCTGCAATACATTCTTTGAAATTCTGAAGGTAGCTGAGATAAAATACAGGTAGCGAAAGGTAATCCGCAACTTCTACAGAACCAGACTGGAGTTATAAGAATCGAAGAACATAAGGGGAAGCATTGGTAGAGAAGGGAGTGAGAGAAGATTGTAGCCTATCCGCAATGTTATTCAATCTGTACACTGAGCGAGAAGTAAAGGAAACCACGGAAATTTTGGAAAGGGAATTAAAGTTCAAAGAGAGAAAATAAAAACTTTGGTTTTTGCCGATGACACTGTAATCCTTCCAGTCACGGCAAAGAACGCGGAAGAACAGATTAACATAATGGATAATGCCTTGAAAGGAGGATGTTGTTGTTGTGGTCTTCCTTCCAGAGACTGGTTTGATGCAGCTCTCCACGCTACTCTATCCTGTGCAAGTTTCTTCATCTCCCAGTACCTACTGCAACCTACATCCTTCTGAATCTGCTTAGTGTATTCATCTCTTGGTCTCCTTCTACAATTTTTACCCTCCACGCTGCCCTCCAATACTAACTTGGTGATCCCTTGATGCCTCAGAACATGTCCTACCAACCGATCTCTTCTTCTAGTCAAGTTGTGCCACAAATTTCTCTTCTCCCTAATTCTATTTAATATCTCCTCATTAGTTATGTGATCTACCCATCTAATCTTCAGCATTCTTCTGTAGCAACATATTTCGAAAGCTTCTATCATCTTGTTGTCCAAACTATTTATCGTCGACGTTTCACTTCCATACATGGCCACACTCAATACAAATACTTTCAGAAACGACTTCCTGATTCTTAAAAATGGTTCAAATGGCACTGAGCACTATGGGACTTAACATCTATGGTCATCAGTCCCCTAGAACTTAGAACTACTTAAACCTAACTAACCTAAGGACAGCACACAACACCCAGCCATCACGAGGCAGAGAAAATCCCTGACCCCGCCGGGAATCGAACCCGGGAACCCGGGCGTGGGAAGCGAGAACGCTACCGCACGACCACGAGATGCGGGCCCTGATTCTTAAATCTATACTCGGTGTTAACAAATTTCTCTTCTTCATAAACGCTTTCCTTGCCATTGCCAGTCTACATTTTATATCCTCTCTACTTCGACCATCATCATTTATTTTACTCCCCAAATAGCAAAACTTATCTACTACTTTAAGTGTCTCATTTCCTAATCTAATTCCTTCAGCATCACCTGACATAATTCGAATACATTCCATTATCCTCGTTTTGCTTTTATTGATGTTTATCTTATATCCTCCTTTCAAGACACGAAAGGAGGATATAAGATGAATAAAAAAAAGTTAAAGGGGTTTAATGGAATAAAATAGAACTGAAACATAAATTTTAATGTTAGGAAGTATTTTCTTGAGTGTAGCCTTGAACTGAAGTAAAACGTGGACGACAAACGGTTCATACGAGCAGGGTGTCAAAGCTTTTGAAATATGGTGCTATAAAACAATGCCAAAGATTAGATGTGTAGATCGAATAACTAATGAGAAGAAACTGACACAAATTGGGGAGAAAAGAATTTTATGCTGCAAGTTGACTAACAGAAGGAATCGGTTGATAGGACACGTCCTGAGGCATCAAGGAATAGTCAGTTTGGCAATGAAAGGACGTGTGGGGAGGGGGTGAAAACTGTAGAGGGAGACAAAGGGTTGAGTGCAGTAAGCAGGTTCAGATGGATGTAGATTACGGTTGCCATGCACAGATCAAGACGCTTGCGCAGGATAGGCTATCTTGGAGAGCTACATCAAACCAGTCTTCAGACCATAACAACAACAAATAAAATTGTTCCTATAGAAGTATTTGAAAAATAAAAGAAAGGAAAGATCCACTACTTTATGCACGTTTGGTTGTGTAACTTATTAGGAAACTACCGAGCAAAAATTGGCTATTAAATTCTCCGTGAAATATGTTTTCATTCCTACGTTAAAGCGCTATATTTCGAGACGCCGTTTTGAAACAGAACAATTTATATACCTTGCCTGCATCATATATATTTGAAATAATTCTGTAAACCGTTTTTGATTAAAAGAAAAGTTTTAGAAACGTTAGCTCGATCATACCAGTCATGAAAAAATTGCAGTACTCTTTACCTGGAAACGATCTTAACAGCGTCCAAACTAGAGTTCAACACGAAAATGTTAAAGCCTCAATTTTTTGGAGCTGCTTGAGTTGGCTAAAGGCGATTATATTGAATTTTTAGAATTAACTGCGATTTATTTTATCGAAGCACCGTCTCGTGGAGTATCTTTCCGCGCTCCAGAATTATCCACAATGCAAAATGGTTTATGTAAGCTATTTATTACTTGAAAATTATGATGTTCCACGATAAATCTTAGTTATTGCCACAAGAAGAGAATGTAATTGGTGATATTTGTGTTTTGTGTATCACTGTGTGTGTTGAAGCATGATTCCATGCTCCTCGTGAAGTCAAAGCAGCTTATTTGAATTTAGCATTCTATCCAATGTCTATAGACAGTGATACCTCTTATGTGGGCTTACAAATAATGAGAAATAATTTATGAAGCCTGTTTCTTGTTCTTTTACTTTTGGACACTTCTGATCTAAAAATGTTGTCTGAATCACGAAGTCCGCCCCGATAGCTGAGTGGTCGGCAGTTCGGCGCTAGCGGCCGTGCGAAGCGGAGGTCCGATACTTCCGCCTGTGCGGCGTGTGCGAGTGTTTGTTTACTTGTGGACTTAGTCTGCGCGCGGGCTAGTAACAACGATCATGGCGAACAAGTACAGGAAAACTACATTACGATTCAATTTCTGCAAAGACTACGAACGACCAAAGGCTTTAGCAGTGGAACGATTCATTCGAGAGGAATTTAAGATAGCGCCAAACGATATTGTCAGAATTCACCCGTCCATCATTAGTCCCACGGTGTATGTTAAGATGGTAAATGACGCGGCGTGTGAGAGAATTCTACAGGCGACAAAAGCAGGTATCCGATTTTGCCATAGTGACGGGAATATCGGCACGGTAACTGTAGAACATGCTGGTCTGGGTGTACGGTCAATACGTGTTTTTGAGCTGCCATTTGAGCTCCCGGCTGAAGAAGTTATCGAGGCTTTTAAGCCGTACGGCACGGTACATGGTCACACGCAGAACGCTTGACACAATTCGCCACGTACCCCGTTCTTAACGGAGTGCGACAGATCACTATTGATCTTCAGAAGCATGTACCGTCCTATCTGACAATTGGTGGTTGTCGGGCGGTGGTGATTTACGATGGTCAACCACGTACATGTTCTGGCTGTGGCCAGGAGAGACACCTCAGGTCGAACTGTATGCAACGGCGGATTACGCAACTGCCTTCAGATGTGCGGGAGCCATCGCCGGTGATGACAGTACTACCGATCACCTATGCCAAAGCCCTCACTGCGTCCGCTGATGACCGAAAGGACACGGCGCCGGTGGAAGATCAAGATGGCACTCTCCGAAACCTTGTCGCAGACGTCGGGATGACAGAGGATGCTGCTCCATCGAGCATACAATCTACGGCGACAACATCAGATGAGACCGAACTCCCACCAAGCACACCGATAGTACACGAAGCAGTTCCAGCCACTACGGATGCTGTTCCGTCTGGAGCGCACTCTGAGACGACAACATCAGTTTCGACCGAACTTCCGCCAAATACAACGATGGGACTCGAAACACTTCCAGTACCTACGGATGCTTTTCTGTCGGGCAGCCGTGATTCCCTACAATCTGAGGACACGGAAGGAAGATCACGCAAACAACGTTCCCCGAAAAGGAGGAAACGGCGGCGTCGCACGACATCTCCTCGGGATGACTCCCCTTGCCCCGACGACGATGTGCCTGTGGACCAAGACGACACAACAGCGTCTACGAAACAGGATGACGCAATGGGAACTGTTCGATCAGACCCGCAGCGGTCTGTCACATTGACGGTACCGGGACGTGGTGATGCTGAAGAGGAATCACATCCAGTTGGCTCTCCAGATGCAGATGCTGTGGCTATGGACACGAATATATCACAGCCTGAAAAGATGTGGTATGACGATATTGAGGAGGCGCCGGACGTCATACAGAGGCAGCCGTCACTCACGAAGATGGCCTAATAATTGCTGAAGGTGAAGGGAGAGGGGCGAGAGAACGTCTTCTAACTCAGCCCCCAGCGCCGATGCAGGGAGATGTTGTTGCATCTCGACAGAGTGGGATTCAACGCCATGCGAACCGTATTGCGACGTTAAATATAAATGACGTGCGTTCACCGGCCAAAATACACCTACTGAAGGAAACGATTTGGGCATCTGATGTGGATATTGCTTTGCTGCAGGAAGTCCACATTGCTGCACTCCCATACATCGCAGGCTACCAATCCTATTCGTCACATGGAGATCACAATGGGAGTGGGGTGGCAGTTTACGTGCGTGATGGCTTCCCAGTGGAAAACGTGTGTAATCTTCCGTCGGCCAGGGGAATGGCTTTCACGACGTTTGGGACACGCATCATCAATCTTTATGCACCGTCGGGAAATAATCGTCGGCGGGAAAGGGCGCAATTTTATGCAGAAGCCATTGCCCCACTATTCCATGGACGTTATGAATGCGTAATAATTGGTGGAGATTTCAACTGTGTTCTCAGCCAGAAAGACCAATGGCCGCAAGCAAACATCAGCCAGGAGTTGCGAATCGTTGTCAACGACCTTGTACTTAGTGACACGTGGGAATTACGACATGGAGATGCACTGGGATACACCTATGTGACAAGTCATTCGGCGAGCAGATTGGATCGCATTTATGTCTCACGGGCTCATGCAAATGATGTCCAGGACGCGGAACGCTGGCCATTGGCATTTTCCGATCACGGCGCTTACATCTGTACGGTGCTTCTTCCACGTAGAGAGGCGTGGAACAGTAAGGCCCCGTGGAAACTAAACATTCAACATCTACATGATCCTGAATGCCGTCAACGGATCCTTGAGACATGGACGATGTGCGAGCGAAGGGTTGGAAGGTATACGACGATGCCTGTTTGGTGGCTGACTTGTGCTAAACCGGCGCTTCGCCGTACGTTCATCTCATATAGCAGGGAGATGGCAGAATGCTGCCGCCGTACGACCGACTTTTATTTTGCAGCACTGCGCGACCTGGATGATGGTCCGCCGGGACAGGACATCTGGATCGAACGCAAAAGGATAAAAGCTAAACTAGTGGCTTCAGCTCGGAAACATCTTCAGGGAACCATTGTGCGCGCCAGATGTCACGATACGATAAGGCACGAAATTCCTTCCACGCACCCACGTCGTGAATGAACGAAAGCAACGACGACGTGTTTTGGTACGGGAATTAATTACCCACGAAGACCGAAGAGTGACGCGTCAAGCGGGCATTGTCTCTGCATTCGTCGACCATTACCAACACATCTATCGGGAAGAAGCACCCCCTGTCGATGACCTCGACCGTATAGCCACGTACGTCTCCCGTACACTGACGGTGGAAGCCGCGGGAACCTTACTGGAAGCCATTAGCTGTGAGGAAGTACATGATGCGATCACACAAGGTGCGTTGAATCGGTCCCCAGGCATTGATGGGCTTCCTGCTGAATTTTATCGAGAATTTCGCAACGAAATGGCACCGCGATGGACGGAAATGTACAACGAGATGTTAAATTCCGGTGCGCCTATTCCACCGGCTTTTATGGAAGGCCTCTTGGTGCCAGTACATAAACCGAAGCCAGGAATTACGATCACACATTATCGCCCCATCACCCTGCTTAATGCCGACTATAAGATCTTTGCACGGTTGCTAGCGTCCCGATGTCGTATGTTAATTCGTAGCGTTCTCTCTCCAGAACAGACGACACCGGGTGGATCGGTGAATGTACAAACAGCTACTGGCGAATGCCGTGATGTGATAGCGCTGGCGGAGGCGTGCCGGCTTAAAGCGGCGATGGTGGCGGTTGATTTTGACAGTGCTTTTGATAAGGTGCGCCACAACTATCTGTAAGCTGTACTGGAACAAATGGGATTTCCAGACCATTTTACTGGTCTCATTAGAAGGATATATGGGGACGCACAATCCTTGGTACAGGTTAATGGGCGTATAGCAGGGCCCATTCAAATTCGACGATCCATTCGCCAGGGCTGCCCTCTTTCGATGCTGCTGTTCGCGATAGCGTTGGAACCATTAATTGGGAGGCTAACCAATGCTCTTTCTGGGATGGAACTACGGGGCTACACCTTCAAATGTCGTGCCTATGCGGACGATCTCCTGCTGCTCGTTCGTTCTGAGGAAGAGGTGAAGACGGTCCTTGAACTGTTGTTGGACCACAGTGTGACGGCGGGTAGTGCAGTGAACATGAACAAATCGGCGGCAATGCCGGATGGAAGGGGCCTTACGCCGGGAGAAATCAGTCCGTTTCCTTATGTGCAACGATTCCGCTATCTCGGCATAGAATTTACCTCAGCTGTAAAACATACTGCGGCAGTTAACTACCACCGTATTTTACATACAACATGTACCATGGTCCGACAACATCTCCTACGGCGCCTTGATCCTTTGCAGCGAGTCGAGTATCTGAACACTTATGTGGTTTCTCGAATGGTGCATATTTCGCAGATCCTGCCCCTACCACTCACGCTCGGACGTCGACTTCAATCAGCACTAGGCTATTTTGTGATGATTGGATCGCCCCTCAAGGTGCGATACGAAACGCTCACGCTCCCGACGGACAAGGGGGGACTCGGACTTACGAATGTTCACTGCCGAGCGACGGCGCTCCTTCTAGCCACGATGTACAAGCAATGGCGTAGCGGGCGTGATTCCCTTACATCCCGCCTACTGGATCTCCTGGTTCCAGCGTGCCTCACACCTCCGGTGGCGGTGGGCAACATTACGCCACATTTTACGCCTGTATCAACATTTATCGTGGAACTTAGTTATATCAGAGACGAGCTTCCGCGCACGAGACCGCCCTGCGCGAAGGATTTTTATGTTTGGCTGCTACGACTGATAAGTCGTAATGTCATTGAACTCAAACACCCCAGGTTGCATTGGCCGAAGATTTGGAGACATGTGCACCAAAAATTCCTTCCTACCTTCGTTCGGGCACTGTGGTTCTCTGTCGCCTGTGGCAAGTTCAACACCAACCAACGGCTCCATGCAATTGGACTAGTGGACACTCCACTATGCCCGAAATGTCGCCAAGTGGATGACGACCATCACCGCTTAACTTGTATCGCGGTGGAGGACGTCTGGCTCCTAGGAAGACAGATGGTGGCTTGCTACCTCCGTGTGACCCCGCAACATATTACACCTGCTTCCTTCTTACATCCGGAGAGTGACTACTTTCCGGCGACTGAATCACAGTCGATCATCTGGGTCAAAGGTTGGACGATCGCGTACCTCTATGGGGATGCTGCCAAGTCGCGACTTGACTTTTGGTATTTCTTGCAACAAGCCCACAATGATGTTCGTAGATGGTCACACTATCGGAAAACCTTTGCCAACTATCTTCAGGCAGTCTTCCTCGACCCCCCACGCAGTTTGGATGTGCCGGGTGCAGTCGGTGTGCACATTTGACAGCTGATAATGAACCTCACGCTTCTCTCACCACTCAATATGTAATACACATACTATACGATGACATGATCTACATGTTCCTTTTAACAGAGTGATCTTTATTGAAAATAAAAAAATAAAAAAAAGTGGTCAGCGTGACGGATTGCCGTCCTACGGCCGCGGGTTCGATTCTCGGCTGGGTCGAAGATTTTTCTCCGCTCAGGGACTGGGTGTTGTGTTGTCTTCATCATCATTTCATCTCCATCCGGCGCGCATGCCGCCTAATGTGGCGTCTAATGTAATAAGACCTGCAACAAGGCGGCCGGACCTGCCCCGCAAGGGGCCTCCCGGCCAATGACGCCAAACGCCCATTTCCATTGAATTATGAAGGAGAACCATCCAACAAAATATTTAGTAGGATTCAAGTCTTTTTCTTATCATCAAGGGACAGGCAGTATAACTTTTTTTTTAAATGGTGGAAACCGTAAATTCATTTACGTTGAAGATTAATGCAACTGACATATTTCTGATGGCGGGATATTCTCTAACGGCAGTTTATACAGTAATATAGAACAAGGAACTATTTGTCTGACCAATACTGCATCATTTCCTAGCAGGAATCTCCTAGTACCATACTGTTTTATCAATGACGACGCAATTGCAGTGAAACCGTATTTCATCATACCGCATCCTTCTAGAGGTGAATCAACGGCTAATCGCATTTCCATTTACCGCCTCTCTACAGCTCGTAGAACTGCCGAATACAGCCTCAGCGTCATAGTTAATAGATTTAGAGCATTTCGGAATCTAATATTCTTGAACACAGACACGTATCGGTCATAGAATTGGCATTATTGGTACTCGAAAATTTTTTGCTGGCAAAAGATAAGTCTGTGTACTTGGATAATAAAATGAGTAATTCGGATGCTGTCAGCCGAGATCTTCTACCGGATTTGTAATGATGAAGTTAGCCTACAAAAATCACCATTTTCACCGAAACTAAAGAAAATAAATAACGCCACAGTTTCGCAGAAAAACGTGAGATATGAGCTAAATATTATTTCATAACTACCGAAGGTTAATTGACATGGCTGTACAGACACATAGCGACGTTTCCCAAGCAATATCGATGCTGATGATATATATGATAAGAAAACTGACTAAGTGACCGTGTTCGACAATGTTCGTGGGTGCGTTACGTGTTCTTATCTGCCACCAGATGAGGTACGTCGAGAATCACTATTCAGACTGAATCTGAACTCGATCGAGAAGAAGCACACAATCTCAGTGCTGATTGGTCCAGTCCCTAAGCTCTGCACCACTGCAAACGTTGCCGTCGGTACCGGTCGTAGGGCAAAGAGACCACACCCAGTCGCGTACCATTGTGGAACGTGAGACTGGGCGCCTTTGCAGTCCTGTTAAATGCGGTTGCAGTTACATCCGCTGTTTGACGTGGGTCACTTCTGCCACGTTGCCCAATGCAGATGTTATCCTTTCCCGCAGCTGTGCCTATGGTTCGAAACGCTCCCCATGCAAGTGAAACAATGCTGTGAACAATACCAAACTCCTGGCAACAGACGCGCCACCCATCTACAGATACATCTGTACTCGGCAATCACCATTCGGTGTGTGGTGGCTGGTATTTTGTGTTCCCTGTTCCGGTTGCGTATGGTTCCCAGAACGACCGATTGCTGATAAGCCTCTGTTGTTGTGGTCTGTTGTTATTGTGGACTTCAGTCCTGAGATTGGTTTGATGCAGCTCTCCATGCTACTCTATCCTGTGCAAGCTGCTTCATCTCCGAGTACGTACTGCAGTCTACGTCCTTCTGAATCTGCTTAGTGTATTCATCTATAATACCCTCCACGCTGCCCTCCAGTACTAAATTGGTGATCCCTTGATGCATCAGAACATGTCCTGCCAACCGATCCCTTCTTCTAGTCAAGTTGTGCCACAAACTATTCTTCTCCCCAATTCTATTCAATACCTCCTCATTAGTTACGTGATCTACCCATCTAATCTTCAGCATTCTTCTGTAGCACCACATTTCAAAAGCTTCTATTCTCTTCTTGTCCAAACTATTTATCGTCCCTGTTTCACTTCAATACACGGCTACACTCCATACAAATACTTTCAGAAACGACTTCCTGACACTTAAATCTATACTCGATGTTAACAAATTTTTCTTCTTCAGAAACGCTTTCCTTGTCATTGCCAGTCTATATTTTATATCCTCTCTACTTCGACCATCATCAGTTATTTTGCTCCCCAAATAGCAAAACTCCTTTACTAGTTTAAATGTCTCATTTCCTAATCTAATTCCCTCAGCATCACTCGATTTAATTCGACTACATTCCATTATCCTCTTTTTGCTTTTGTTGATGTTCATCTTATACCCACCTTTCAAGACACTGTCCATTCCGTTCAACTGCTCTTCCAAGTCCTTTGCTGTCTCTGACAGAATTATAATGTCATTGGCGAACCTCAAAGTTTTTATTTCTTGTCCATGGATTTTAATACCTACTCCCAATTTTTCTTTTGTTTCCTTTACTGCTTGCTCAATGTACAGATTGAATAACATCGGGGAGAGGCTACAACCCTGTCTCACTCCTTTCCCAACCACTGCATCCCTTTCGTGCTCTTTAACTCTTATAACTGCCATCTGGTTTCTGTACAAATTGTAAATAGCCTTTCGCTCCCTGTATTTTACCCCTGCCACCTTCAGAATTTGATAGAGAGTAATCCAGTCAACATTGTCAAAAGCTTCTTTTTAATTTTATTTTAATGGTCTTTCCGCAAGATATTTGTAGGGGGAAGCAACATATTGCTTGGCTATTCTAGGAAAGCACATTCTCGAAATTTTAAGAGTTGACCATAGCGTGATGCAGAACGCCTGTCTTGCAGCGTCTACCACTGGTGTGACTGAGCATCTCCGTGACGCTTTCGAGTTTACTAAATGAACCTATAATGTCGTGTGACTAGGGCCTCCTGTCGGGTAGACCGTTCACCGGGTGCAAGTCTTTCGATTTGACGCCACTTCGGCGACTTGCGCGTCCCTGAGCGAAGAAAATCTCCGACCCAGCCGGGAATCGAACCCGGACCCGTACGATTGACATTCTTTCTTGCTGACCACTCAGCTACCGGGGGCGAACAACCTATAATGAAACGTGCGTTCTTCTTTGGATCTTCTCTATTTCCTCTATCAACCCCATGTGGCGCGGATCCCAGACCGACGAGCAATACTCAAGTATTAGTCGAACAAGTGTTTTTGAAGCTACTTCCTTCGTTGATGGACTACATTTCCAATGAATCTCAGTCTGGTACGTACCTGCCTTATCCACGATTAATTTTACGTGGTCGTTCCACCTCAAATCGATCTCCTTTATGGAAGTACTTGCTTCCAGTTATGGCTCTGCAATCGTGTACTCATACAAAAAATGGTCTTTCTGTCTATGTATTCGCAATACGTGCACCAAGTATCGATCCTCTGTATTTCGCTACATTTTTCTAGCGTTGCGACTTCTCTGTATATAACAGCATAGTCCGCGAAAAGCCTCATATATATATATATATATATATATATATATATATATATATATATATATATATATATATATATATATATATGACGTATTAAATAATCTCGGAAGTTCCATGAGGCTTTTCGCGGACTATGCTGTTATATACAGAGAAGAATATATATATTCGAATAAATACATAGTCGTATATAAATATATAGCGGTATATAAATAGTGGTCCTAAAACACTTTTGGAGCACGCATGAATTTACTTTACGTGTGAAGACTTCTCCCCGTTCAGAATGGCAAACTGTGTTCTTGTGGTGTGCGTACTGTAAGACCTTCGGTACACACACCATCAGATTATTTGACTTGTCGCTCTAACGAAGTAGGCGAGTGTCAGCAATATGTCTCGTGGTCTTATCGTGGCGTGTTTATCTTCTGCCGTTAGGTCAGACGATAGAAATGCCACTTGCACGCTTAGAGTAGCAGATTGACGGTGACCCACTTTAAACAGAACTTGATTAATTTTCACACACATTTATTAAAATAATAAGAACATAAAATTACTTAACTTGATTCTGGATGCTATTTACAATTGACAATCTGAAGTTCCTTTGGTTGTTGTTGTTGTTGTGGTCTTCAGTCCTGAGACTGGTTTGATGCAGCTCTCCATGCTACTCTATCCTGTGCAAGCTTCTTCATCTCCCAGTACCTACAGCAACCTACATCCTTCTGAATCTGCTTAGTGTATGCATCTCTTGGTCTCCCCCTACGATTTTTACCCTCCACGCTGCCCTCCAATACTAAATTGGTGATCCCTTGATGCCTCAGAACATGTCCTACCACCCGATGCCTTCTTCTGGTCAAGTTGTGCCACAAACTCCTCTTCTCCCCAATCCTATTCAGTACCTCCTCATTAGTTATGTGATCTACCCATCTAATCTTCAGCATTCTTCTGTAGCACCACATTTCGAAAGCTTCTATTCTCTTCTTGTCCAAACTATTTATCGTCCATGTTTCACTTCCATACATGGCTACACTCCATACAAATACTTTCAGAAAAGACTTCCTGACACTTAAATCTATACTCGATGTTAAAAAATTTCTCTTCTTCAGAAACGCTTTCCTTGCCATTGCCAGTCTACATTTTATATCCTCTCTACTTCGACCATCATCAGTTATTTTGCTCCCCAAATAGGAAAACTCCTTTACTACTTTAAGTGTCTCATTTCCTAATCTAATACCCTCAACGTCACCCGACTTAATTCGACTACATTCCATTATCCTCGTTTTGCTTTTCTTGATGTACATCTTATATCCCCCTTTCAAGACACCATCCATTCCATGCAACTGCTCTTCCAAGTCCTTTGCTGTCTCTGACAGAATTACAATGTCATCGGCGAACCTCAAAGTTTGTATTTCTTCTCCATGGATTTTAATACCTACTCCGAACTTTTCTTTTGTTTCCTTTACTGCTTGCTCAATACACAGATTGAATAACATCGGGGAGAGGCTACAACCCTGTCTTACTCCCTTCCCAACCACTGCTTCCCTTTCATGTCCCTCGATTCTTATAACTGCCATCTGGTTTCTGTACAAATTGTAAATAGCCTTTCGCTCCCTGTATTTTACCCCTGCCACCTTTAGAATTTGGTATTGGTACGTTAATCTTATTCTCACATATCTCTGATACTTGACAAAGTGTCTATACATTTCTCTTCATGGCTATGCACAGGAATATGATAATCTTACAGGGTGTTTCAAAAATGACCGGTATATTTGAAACGGCAATAAAAACTAAACGAGCAGCGATAGAAATACACCGTTTGTTGCAATATGTTTGGGACAACAGTACATTTTCAGGCAGACAAACTTTCGAAATTACAGTAGTTACAATTTTCAACAACAGATGGCGCTGCGGTCTGGGAAACTCTATAGTACGATATTTTCCACATATCCACCATGCGTAGCAATAATATGGCGTAGTCTCTGAATGAAATTACCCGAAACCTTTGACAACGTGTCTGGCGGAATGGCTTCACATGCAGATGAGATGTACTGCTTCAGTTTTTCAATTGTTTCTGGATTCTGGCGGTACACCTGGTCTTTCAAGTGTCCCCACAGAAAGAAGTCACAGGGGTTCATGTCTGGCGAATAGGGAGGCCAATCCACGCCGCCTCCTGTATGTTTCGGATAGCCCAAAGCAATCACACGATCATCGAAATATTTATTCAGGAAATTAAAGACGTCGGCCGTGCGATGTGGCCGGGCACCATCTTGCATCAACCACGAGATGTTCGCAGTGTCGTCTAAGGCAGTTTGTACCGCCACAAATTCACGAAGAATGTCCAGATAGCGTGATGCAGTAATCGTTTCGGATCTGAAAAATGGGCCAATGATTCCTTTGGAAGAAATGGCGGCCCAGACCAGTACTTTTTGAGCATGCAGGGACGGTGGGACTGCAACATGGGGCTTTTCGGTTCCCCATATGCGCCAGTTCTGTTTATTGACGAAGCCGTCCAGGTAAAAATAAGCTTCGTCAGTAAACCAAATGCTGCCCACATGCATATCGCCGTCATCAATCCTGTGCACTATATCGTTAGCGAATGTCTCTCGTGCAGCAATGGTAGCGTCGCTGAGGGGTTGCCGCGTTTGAATTTTGTATGGATAGAGGTGTAAACTCTGGCGCATGAGACGATACGTGGATGTTGGCGTCATTTGGACCGCAGCTGCAACACGGCGAACGGAAACCCGAGGCCGCTGTTGGATCACCTGCTGCACTAGCTGCGCGTTGCCCTCTGTGGTTGCCGTATGCGGTCGCCCTACCTTTCCAGCACATTCATCCGTCACGTTCCCAGTCCGTTGAAATTTTTCAAACAGATCCTTTATTGTATCGCTTTTCGGTCCTTTGGTTACATTAAACCTCCGTTGAAAACTTCGTCTTGTTGCAACAACACTGTGTTCTAGGCGGTGGAATTCCAACACTAGAAAAATCCTCTGTTCTAAGGAATAAACCATGTTGTCCACAGCACACTTGCACGTTGTGAACAGCACACGCTTACAGCAGAAAGACGACGTACAGAATGGCGCACCCACAGACTGCGTTGTCGTCTATATCTTTCACATCACTTGCAGCGCCATCTGTTGTTGAAAATTGTAACTACTGTAATTTCGAAAGTTTGTCCGCCTGAAAATGTACTGTTGTCCCAAGCATATTGCAACAAACGGTGTATTTCTATCGCTGCTCGTTTAGTTTTTATTGCCGTTTCAAATATACCGGTCATTTTTGAAACACCCTGTATTAGGCGCAGAATGAAACTTGACTACAGACAAATGCAGACTAATGCAGACTAGTGCAGACTAATGCAGACTAACTAATCGGAGGTCTGTACACTCGTTATAATACCTCGAGCGTTCAGGTATCACTGCGCGAGTGTGATCCGCGAGGAGAAAAGGTTCTACGTTAGCAGCAATCTCATTGGCTGCGAGACATAATACGCGGATCGGCGGAAGCAGAATTTGGTCCGTCTGGGCCTCGTGGAAGAACAGAACGAGCTAGGTTTCACACGATGTTGTTTTCAGAGCCCGTGTTGATTCCTTCAGAGGAAATTTTCGATCTCCAAATATAACATAATGCGTGAGCATAAAACATGTTACAAAATTCTACAAGAGACCGACGTCAGAGATATGAGCCTATAGTTCTGTGCGTCTGCTGGGCGACCTTTCTTGAAAATGGGAATAACATGTGCTTTTTTTCTTTCAATCATTATGAACGCTTCGCTCATCCAGAGACCTAAGGTACACTGCTGCTGCAAGAGAGGTAACTTACTTCTCATACTCTGTGTAGAATCGAACTGTTATCGCCGGCCAGTGTGGCCGTGCGGTTCTAGGCGCCTTAGTCTAGAACCGCGTGATCGCTACGGTCGCAGGTTCGAATCCTGCCTCGGGCATGGATGTGTGTGATGTCCTTAGGTTGGTTAGGTTTAAGTAGTTCTAAGTTCTAGGGGACTGATGACCATAGATGTTAAGTCCCATAGTGCTCAGAGCCATTTTTTGAACTGTTGAAACGTCTCACCAAAATTCTTCGTTACTCGAACTACTGCAATACAGCGAGCGCCACTACTGCCAGCTAAATAAAAGATTCAAACTACGGAAGGCACTAACTACTGATAGGCATAGTTAGCAAATGAAAGATTTTAATAGAGAACAAACAATGTATTTACCTTAATAGTCATAATTGACATCCAGTCTTACAAATTTCAAAACTCCGCCATCTCTCTCCCCACATTCACCACTACTGGCGGCTCACCTCCAACTGCGCAACGCTACGCGCTGTTAACATCCAGCTGCCGCTGCGCAACACTACAGTGGCAGACAACAATGCAAACTAGCCACAGACTGCACACAGCACAGCCAGTGATTTTCATACCGAGCGCTACGTAACGTTGCCAATAAGAAAACATAAACAGCCTACTTACATAGCCCCCATGCTCCCCACAAAAAATTTTACAAATTGTTTTGGGCACTGGCCAATACAGATTTGAAACAATTTTTCATAATTACAGTAAGAAAGATATCAAATGCACACACCTCTTGATACAATGTTGGTCAAAAGCTAAAATTTTCTCACAGTCCATAAAGACAGTCCTGATCATTCATCACAGTAACATTGCAGTGTTTTTCTCAAAGTCTGAGCAGTAAAAGAAAATGCACACGGAAGTAGTGGATTTCCATGCAATCTTGAAGAAGTAGTGTCCTTCCAACGGAAAGACAGTGCTGACTCTTGACATGCAGACAGGTATTGGTCCACAACAGAGCTAACCCACAGCAGAGTCAGTCGAAATTTTAAAGAGTATTGGTAGGTAGGTCATCACAGAGCAGACCCACTGTAGTCCTGGTAGAGATTACGGTATTGGTGGGCCACCAGAGGCGCAGACCCACTGCAGTCCTTGTAGAAATAATGGTACTGGTGAGTCAGCAAAGACGCAGACCCACTGTAGTCCTTGTAGAAATAATGGTATTGGTGGGTCATCAAAGGTGCAGACCAACTGTAGTCCTTGTAGAGACGGCCAGCAGCCATCTGTTGCAAATTTGCAGGTGCACAATCACCACCGAAGAGTCTTGCGGACAATATAGCAAGTCCATAAACCACCACTTGTGCACTCACAAAGTTTTTTAATTGTCCTTAGAACCAGCAATGCTGTTATCCAGTCCCTTGCTGAATTATTAACACACGTGCAAACACAACAGTCCCTACTTCTCACATATTGTCCATATACTATGACCAACAGAAACGTGTGCAGTGAAATGGAACTTACAAGTTACTTAATTTGATGACCTGGTGTCAATTACAATTTTATAACATAAGAATGCAATAACAAAGGTGCAAAATACATCATTAAAGAACATAACAATACAGATAACATTTGTAGTACAAGCTTTACAAAAGAATCGAAATAACATATACATCAGTGTTACAGGAATTATGACATGAGTACATACATAAAAGACCAGAATAACTTTTGAAACATAAACTTCACACATGAGCATTAAAACAAAACAGAATAAATAATGTCTAAACATCTTTACAAAGTAAATAACATATTATTAATGCCAATTATATTTGAGGATAACAGTATTCCTCATCATAGTGAATGTAGCTTAGTATTAGAAGAGAAAAAAATTCTATGAAACAGTACACAGAGACAGGAAGAAAACAAATACACAAGGGTACACAAACACATAGGGGGATAACACAATGGAAAGGACAGGGTTCGTTTTCAGTGTAATATTTGGTACTGCAGTATTTTGCGAACACAACCTTTTTTGTTCTTGGAGATCTCCCTTCGTTCATCATTATTCCCAAAAAGTCCTATCTATACCTCTTTTCTGTATTCTAACCATATTTCTTTCAAAATAAATATGGCTCATTGTACAATACTCATTTAGGCCCAAATCGTTTTCGTATAACTTTCAATGCATTCTTTCCCTATTCTCCATAGTTAGGTTCTTATATAGTCTACCCCCTCTTAAGCTAACTTAAATCTATAAATATATATGAAGGGACGAGGCAATGCAGCAGCACAAAACAATTAACACAAACAGCAATGACAAAAAATACAAATTGTCAAAACTAGCAGCAGTATTACAACTAATATTACGCAATGAGCAGCAAACAAGAAAAATAAATCAGTAGTAAAACTGGCTTAACAGAGTAATGTAAAGTGAAATTTAGTAGTACTATGCCTGGCAAACAGCAGAAGCAAACGCAATAAATTATATCTAAACATGACAGAGCTCAAGCAGAAAAATATTACAGTAAAGGCAACAATGCAGATAAGGGAAATGTCTATTCATATCTTAATATCTATGTCATTAAAGTGGTGCACCACAACTTATTCTACAAAAGAAATTACCAAGTACTTGAAAAGAAAACTATGTATGCAATTCCTATGAAGGGAAATGTCTTTTTGTGCTCCTTCGTTTTTTTGAAGTACATCATAAAATTATGATTTACTGGATCTGTAGGCATAAAATATTTATATTAGTACATCTATAAAATTTTATTTTAACCAATGCTTCAGTGCAGCTAGAAACTAGATATTAAACAAATTGAGCAATCTCTCAACTAGAAAGACAATAGATGTAAAAATGTTTCTCGTCATTTCATTAGGCAATTTAGTAAATATCATAAATTAAGACCTCCACAGTGTAATCATATGTTTTCAAGTTCGACCGTGTCGTTTTTGCAATGCTTTCAACAAAGGAATGTCAATAGCGAGGATAATGGCCCCTTTTTTTCTCCACCTGTGCCTCTGAAAGGCACTCACTAATGACTTCTTTCCAGGCGACTGTCGCCCATCTGGGTGCCCACGACGCATTACGTGAAGGTCACTTAACTTTCTTACCGAAATACTTACGACAGCAGTTTCCGCTACAGTGACAGTCTCATATGAAAATTTCACAGGTCGAAAATTTGCGTTACAAGTGTGTAGAAACAAAATCATATTGATATAACAGAGTCCAAAAAATGTTCGTCGGCATTGTAATACATTCACGCATTTACATACATTTCATAACTCTTAAAGTACTATTCTTGGTTTCCAACAACCTGTTTCACAAACCAGAGTCCCTAACCACTACTCATTATTCCTTACCTTATTCGTCGACACTTCTTCAATGTTTCATCCTAACAGATACGTAGCATACTCAAATAACTCATATAGCATCAGCTTATTGATCATAAACATACCGCAACAGCATAATACACATAGTCATCGTAATAATAACATCATAACACCGCAGTCAACTCTCAAAATCGTCGTAGCTTCCTCCAATAATTTCAAAACCTAAAAAAAATTCTCTGCTCATGTCAAAAGTGTCATCTGCCTCAAACGTACTTTAAAAATCGTGATCCCATACCAAATATATCATTCAAAGCTCTCATAATATCACAATGGGTCCGAAAAAATATGAACAGTTCACAAAGTACAGACAAAATACAATTACGTAAGTGTGAAGTTACCCAACTGTGTAATTGCGTAAACATGTGTCACTGATGTAGTAAAAAAAGTTTATCTCTCAGTTAAATGATCAGATAGTTGTGTAATTTGTGTGTTAGAGAAATATGGTACCGATGTGTAAAGTTGTATAAGCAAATACCATATTAGCTAGGGCTCCTTGCGCTTGCCAAACACATGGTACACAAAGTAAGCGTGTACCCCCCTGAGGATTAATGTAATTATACCCTCAGGTGTTACAGATTACAGCAGTGGAATGAAATGTATCACGGAAAACCTTTGTATCAATGTGCTTCAAATATCTTTAAAAATAAATGATTTAAGTGCAAAATTAATCACTCAAATACGTGTCCTGTAGCGCTAAATGTGCGTCTTGTTGCAATATAATCTCTGTGGAAGTGTCGTAGTTATCGTCCTCCGAAAGCTAAGTTCTGCAGAAGTCAATGTACTTACCTCATGATAAACAAAAGTGAAATGCTTTGCGTATAGATACAGGGTGTTTCAAAAATGACCAGTATATTTGAAACGGCAATAAAAACTAAACGAGCAGCGATAGAAATACACCGTTTGTTGCAATATGCTTGGGACAACAGTACATTTTCAGGCGGACAAACTTTCGAAATTACAGTAGTTACAATTTTCAACAACAGATGGCGCTGCAAGTGATGTGAAAGATATAGAAGACAATGCAGTCTGTGGGTGCGCCATTCTGTACGTCGTCTTTCTGCTGTAAGCGTGTGCTGTTCACAACGTGCAAGTGTGCTGTAGACAACATGGGTTATTCCTTAGAACAGAGGATTTTTCTGGTGTTGGAATTCCACCGCCTAGAACACAGTGTTGTTGCAACAAGATGAAGTTTTCAATGGAGGTTTAATGTAACCAAAGGACCGAAAAGCGATACAATAAAGGATCTGTTTGAAAAATTTCAACGGACTGGGAACGTGACGGATGAACGTTCTGGAAAGGTAGGGCGACCGCGTACGGCAACCACAGAGGGCAACGCGCAGCTAGTGCAGCAGGTGATCCAACAGCGGCCTCGGGTTTCCGCTCGCCGTGTTGCAGCTGCGGTCCAAATGACACCAACATCCACGTATCGTCTTATGCGCCAGAGTTTACACCTCTATCCATACAAAATTCAAACGCGGCAACCCCTCAGCGACGCTACCATTGCTGCACGAGAGACATTCGCTAACGATATAGTGCGCAGGATTGATGACGGCGATATGCATGTGGGCAGCATTTGGTTTACTGATGAAGCTTATTTTTACCTGGACGGCTTCGTCAATAAACAGAATTGGCGCATATGGGGAACCGAAAAGCCCCATGTTGCAGTCCCATCGTCCCTGCATCCTTAAAAAGGTACTGGTCTGGGCCGCCATTTCTTCCAAAGGAATCATTGGCCCATTTTTCAGATCCGAAACGATTACTGCATCACGCTATCTGGACATTCTTCGTGAATTTGTGGCGGTACAAACTGCCTTAGACGACACTGCGAACACCTCGTGGTTTATGCAAGATGGTGCCCGGCCACATCGCACGGCCGACGTCTTTAATTTCCTGAATGAATATTTCGATGATCGTGTGATTGCTTTGGGCTATCCGAAACATACAGGAGGCGGCGTGGATTGGCCTCCCTATTCGCCAGACATGAACCCCTGTGACTTCTTTCTGTGGGGACACTTGAAAGACCAGGTGTACCGCCAGAATCCAGAAACAATTGAAAAGCTGAAGCAGTACATCTCATCTGCATGTGAAGCCATTCCGCCAGACACGTTGTCAAAGGTTTCGGGTAATTTCATTCAGAGACTACGCCGTATTATTGCTACGCATGGTGGATATGTGGAAAATATCGTACTATAGAGTTTCCCAGACCGCAGCGCCATCTGTTGTTGAAAATTGTAACTACTGTAATTTCGAAAGTTTGTCTGCCTGAAAATGTACTGTTGTCCCAAGCATATTGCAACAAACGGTGTATTTCTATCGCTGCTCGTTTAGTTTTTATTGCCGTTTCAAATATACCGGTCATTTTTGAAACACCCTGTATCTTAGTTATTACGCTTATTGCCTGTTGAGGATGCGATTGTGTTGTTCCCATGAGGCTTCTGCTATCAGAATATCGTCCACATATAAGGTGATGTGACGTTTTAAGAACTCAGGTAATATGGAATTTAGCCCGCGAATGAATGCTGCCGAAGAAATGTTCAAACCAAAAGGAAGTTTCCGAAACTGATAACAAACGCCGAAACAAAGGAAAACATTCTGGATGAAGTTCGATCTGATAAAAGCTGGATCTGAGATCAATAGAAGACAACACTTTTACGCCATTAAAATTTTGAAGAAGTTCTTCCATCGTTTGCGGCCTGTCTGTTTCAGGAATGATGATAGCATTGATTTGTCTCGAATTTAAGACAAGTCTGACCAATCCATTTTTCTTCGCAACAACATGTAATGGATTGTTGTATGAGCTTACTGCAGGCTCAATAATGCCCTCATTAAGCATAGATTGTATTTCTGTTCTAACATGGTCCCTATAATGTGCTGGAATTACGTATGGTCTAACACAAAATTTAGTATGCTCACGAACACGAAATTGGTATTGAAATCCCTTGATTGTTCCTGTTTTGTGAGTAAAAACTGTGGAATGTCCTTGTAAAATCTCAAAAAGGTCTTACCTATCAGTGTCATTACAATTCACAATTGTTCGAATTTTATTCTGAATTAACTCATTAGTATGAAATATGTCGTCGATATCATCTCTGTCAGTACTTGCAGAGTGATTGTTAGTGTCTAGTTCCGTAGAAAATTCCGAACTGTTGTCTAACAGAAGGTAAAGCCGATTAATTTCCTCGTCATGGTTTGAGAGCCAATCTTCAAATTTCAAAGCTATTGACTTACCTTCTTTCTCTAAACTTATTTCAGCATCATGAAAGTTTAAGATTGCTTTGTATTCATTCAAAAAGTCTACTCCCAATATAATTTCCGTCGACAATAATGGAACAACGAGAAAGTTCATAGACAAGCTGTGGCTTTGACAAAAGAATTCTAAGTTGGTTTGTTGGCGTACATCTACACTTTTTCCAAAGATTGCACCTTGTAATTTAATCTTACGTAACGGAAGTGTGGGGCAATCGTTCGATTTGTTACATTTCCTAAAGGCTGTTTCACTAATTACTGAAATGGGACTGCCAGAGTCAAGTACTGCCGTAAATTTTACGTCATTTACTGTAATGTGAATCACAGGATATGCAATGTTGTTCTGTTTTACGTCGTGTTCCTGGAGTAAGATGTCCCTAATGTCTTCCATTTTTACGTAATTACTAGCTACGGCAGCTGCGTCGTCAGTTTCATATGTACGTTTCGTGGCTGCCAGCGGTATGAGTCATTGCCTATTGTCTCTTTGTTGGCGCGCGTCGTTATTGGGATTTGGAGACCTAACTTCTACAAATTCACCTTGTCGAGAGGGCCCTGCTCTGTTTGAATCCCGCCAGTTCTGATGCAATTCAGGTCTGTCGTTACGATCATATCGTCTGTCGTCATGTCGGTAAATTCCATAGTTTCTTTCTTGTCGGTCACGTGGTGGAGAATTTCTCCCTGAATCGTAACTGCGCGCTGGACCGTTGCGTCTAAAGTTATTCTGTCTCCCTTGATAATAATTATTTTGGTTCCCAAATTGTCTGTTTCACTGATTGTCTCTGTGATAGTCACTACCGCGGAGAGGTGATCTTTCCCTGTAATTATTACTACTCTGCCAACGGTTGTCATACGGGTGGTGTTTGTTTTGGTCACGATATGTGTTGTGAGAATAGCCTTGTCGTGTCCAGTTATTATTTCTTTCATCGCGGAATTGTGACAGATGTGACCTGTAATTGTTGTGCTCCTGTTTTCGCGTTCCGCGATTGTCAGTGTCAATTTCCAGTTCTTGTAACAGTCCCTGAAAAGCTTGAATGTCGTCTTTGCAACGTCCTGCTAAAATAATATGTCGTAAATGTTCAGGCAATTTGATTAAGCAAATGCGGATGAGTTCTGAGGGGCTGTATGGGTTTGAAAGATACTGATTCTGATGCAACATGTCTTCAAAATATTTGACAAGACTGGAAAATTCAGATTGTTCAAAGTGTTTCATCATCATGATGCTATGTTTTACTCGGTCTTGTGTAGCTTGAGACCAACATGCTGAGAGGAAGGCATGGTAAAATTCTCCTTCACTGTGACAATCGTGAATGACCGATCGCATTCTTACAGCTGGTTCATTCTCTAAATAGCCACACATAAATTCTAATCTGTGTTCTAACGACCAGTTGGGAGGAAAACAATGAGAGAATTGATGGAGCCATGCTTGTGGATGAATGTCGTTGCCAGAATTCTTAAATGTTTTGAATTTACGTGTAGTAATGAACAGATTATAGTCAAAGTCATCATGTCGGCGAGTCCCATATCGGTCATTGTTACGTTGTTTCGGCGGTTCCATTTCAAAATTCGGTGCACCTGGCCAATTTCTTTCATAATTTCCGAAATGCACTGTGTTATTATTTTGTGGCTGTTCCGTATTTCTATGTCCCTCTTCCCGTATTGGGGCGCGAGTGTCCTCTGAAATACGTAATTCTTGTATTACTTGTGCCAACTGGTCTTGCACTTCCTGGATTTCTCTTTTGTACTGTGTATTGATTTGATTTTGATTTTGTTTGAATTTTCTAATTTCTTCATACTCTTCAGTGTCAGTGAAGGCTACAGGTGTTGTGTCATTCAGATCATCATCTACCTTTGTAGATAAGTTAGTGAACTGATCTGAAAGTTCGGCTACTTTATCCGATAGTGAAATTATTTCCTCTGTATGTTTTTCTGAACCAAGTTTCAGTGTGTCCATTTGTGTTGAAATCGTATCTACTGTGTCCTTTAAGTTTTCCTGAGTTTTTGCAAGTTGCGTAACCGGATCGGTAGATGTAACTGAGTCAATTTTAGCTTGCAAGGTCTCATGATTTTCATGAACAATAATTTGCAGTTCTTTTATGGCTGCTTCGTGATTCTGTAATGCATTTTCATGCCAAGAAAAAATAGGTTGAAAATGCTCACAAATTTGTGTTTTTACGTCATTACAGGCTTTTAGACATTTCGATTCAATGTTATGTAACTCAGTAGTTAAATCTTCACGTGTTTGTTCAAGAGTTTGTTCCAATGAGTCTAACTTTTGAAGCTGTTGCTGTGTATGTCTCTGGTGTCGTTCCATTGTGTCTAACTTTTGAAGATTTTGTCCCATTGTTTTAAACTTTTGAAGATTTTGTTCCATTGTTTTAAACTTTTGAAGATTTTGTTCCATTGTGTCTAACTGTTGCTGTGTTTGTCTCTGATTTTGTTTCATTTGCTGCATTAGTTGCAATAATAATGTATTAGTGTCTGGAATCTGTTCCTCTATGCTTTTCGGCAGTGTATTTGCACCGGCAACATTTACATGTTGACGAGCAGAAAATGTGTCTTGACTTATTTGAGAAAACGGTGGGGACCCAAAACCTGAGTCTACAGTATTTGCAATATTGTGTTCTGTCATTTCGGATTCCTGAGGCGAGCTGTTGCCGACCGATCGATCGATAATGCTTCCCTGTTCACTAATTGTTCCACTGTCTACGCCATTATTTGCCGCCCGCTCGATTTCCCTATGCACAATTACCAAATTACCACTTTGAATGTCTGTTAATTCATTACACAGTGGTGCTGATAAGCTACGCTCGTCGTCACTATTATTTCTCAGTTTACTTTGTAGCCTGGTGTTACGTTTTTCACACGCCATTATTGTCACAATATTTCACACGATAACACAGAAAAGCACAATTTGAAGAACAAAAATAAGAGAACACATTAACATAGCACTGAAAATAATATCTAGTTAATTGCAGCTGCGAAATACTTGGTGCAAATCTACATGCATGCCACAACTGTTTTACTGTACAACAATGAAAAACTACAACTACAAAGGAAATTCTCTCTATGATTACGCGCTAGCAATAAACAATAGCTACACTAATTACACAAACTACAAGGAAAAATCAGAAGATTCCAGTGAGGTATCCTCGGCTAAGGGTCGACATATGAAACGTCCTCTTAGAAAAATTATACAAGACTGTGCTTAAACTGACACACAATTTTATTAGCGCAACGCAATCTGACTTTCAAAAACCCCTACAAAAGAATGGCCCTGATTAACATTAACCTATACCTTTCACAAATCACTTACCTCACCAAAAATCTTCGTTACTCGAACTACTGCAATACAGCGAGCGCCACTACTGCCAGCTAAATAAAAGATTCAAACTACGGAAGGCACTAACTACTGATAGGCATAGTTAGCAAATGAAAGATTTTAATAGAGAACAAACAATGTATTTACCTTAATAGTCATAATTGACATCCAGTCTTACAAATTTCAAAACTCCGCCATCTCTCTCCGCACATCCACTACTACTGGCGGCTCACCTCCAACTGCGCAACGCTACGCGCTGTTAACATCCAGCTGCCGCTGCCCAACACTACAATGGCAGACAACAATGCAAACTAGCCACAGACTGCACACAGCACAGCCAGTGATTTTCATACCGAGCGCTACGTAACGTTGCCAATAAGAAAACATAAACAGCCTACTTACACTGTTATCCAGTCTGGATCAGAGTCCTTTCATCTTTCTTCTTCCCAATGATTCTTCCCCATTTGTAGTCATCCAGATGTTGCTTCCAGGCCATATTGTAATGAAGAACACCACCATAGTGCAATCTGACTGTTCCGATTCGACACAAAATTTCTTTTCTCTTTCCGTCAACCACCTCGTATTGCGGGGCCAGTACCATTTGGCGGTACGGTCAAGTTGACACCCCGCCATGTAACGTCCAGCTTTCTGTACACGACTGGGAGTCCTCTGACAACATTCTCCCGCAGTTTCATTCGTTTCCACCGAGTTGGTAATATGTTACGTTACTTTATCTATCTCGTCCTTAAGTTTTGGAGAGCAGTGTAAATGTACTGGTGGTGAAGAGTTTCTTCAGATACAGCATACAGAATTTTTTAAAAAAACTGTAGTTAAGTAGATGTGATGTTTACTGGTGGAAGAAGAAGAAAACCAAAATAGTTACGACATTCTGGTGCATGTGCTCGTCCCTGTTTTCCAATTCATACGAATATCTTACGCATATTCTCAGGACCTACAAACTTTTAGAGTAAAATAACAAAAATACATTTTGCACTAACATATCTGATTAGAGCAGATGATGGAAGTTCGTACTGCACTATACCATTAAAGTATTTATATACTAACTGAATACTAGACGTTGCCTGGGTAGGTATTTATTCCAATCTCGTACTGGTCCATCTCCTCCTCTTCTCTTTCTCTCTACCCTGACCAGCCAAAACATTACGACAGCTGCCCACCGCAACGTTGGATGCCGCCTAGTGGCGTTACGGGCATGTAGCGCCGTAATAAAAGTGTGTAAGTGGAGCGGACGCGGATGGGGGATCACGCTAACGTATATATGGGCTGCAAATGGGGAAATCCACTGACATAAGCGACTCGATAAAGGACGGATTATTATTACGCAGAGCCTGTCAACGAGTATCTAGAAAACGGCGAAGCTGGTCGAATGTTCACGTGCTACTGTCGTGAGCATCTACGGAAAGAGGTAGGAGGACAGTGAAACCACCACTAGGCGCTAAACGGTTGCACGTCCATGACTCTTCACAGAACGCGGGGTTCGGAGGCTTGTCTGCTCTGTAAAGCGGGATAAATGGTGCTCTGTGGCATCCCTGCCGAATGAGCACAATGCTAGTGCACGCACAATTATTTTTGAGCTCACCGCTCATCGTGCATCCTTGAACATGGAGCTCCGAAGAAGACCACCCCCACGTGTTTACATGTTGACCCAACAACATCATCAATTACGATTACCGTGGGCACGAGACCATCGTTATTCGATTGTTGAGCAATGGAACTGTGTCGGCTCCACGGGTGAATTACATTTTTGCTACGCTAGGTTGCTGGTCGTCTCCACAACCGCCGTCATCGAGGTGAACGGCGGCTCGAAACGTGCAGCGCGCCACGGACGCGCAAGCTAGTCGGAGCAGTGTTATGCTATGGGAGACATTCTCTTGCGCCTGCAAGGGACCTGTGGTAGTAATCGAAGACACTCTGACAGCTGCGAACCATCTGCATCCCTTCATGCTTGATGTCTTACCCGACGACCATGTCATCTTTCAGCAATGTCATTGTCCGTGCTTCGGAGCCAGAACTGTGCTACAGTGGTTTGAGAAGCATTATAGTGAACTCACGTTGAGGTCTCGGCGACCAAATTTGCATGATGTAAATCCTATGGAACCGGATTTGGTCGCTATAAGGCGCCATTACTGGTTACACAGCTGACGCTATATGACGATCCGCGTCCTTGGCTCGAGATGGTGAAGTTTGGACAGAAATGTCATTCTTGCAGTTCCTAAGGGGGACGGAATATACACTACTGGCCATTGAAATTGCTACTCCAAGAACAAATGCAGATGATAAACGGGTATTCATTGGACAAATATATTATACTAGAACTGTCATGTGATTACATTTTCACGCAATTTGGGTGCTTAGATCCTGTGAAATCAGCACCCAGAACAACCACCTCTGGCCGTAATAACGGCCTTGATACCCCTGGGCATTGAGTGAAACAGAGCTTGGATGACGTGTACAGGTACAGCTGCCCATGCAGCTTCAACACGATACCACAGTTCATCATGAGTAGTGATTGGCGTATTGTGACGAGCCAGTTGCTCGGCCACCATTGACCAGACGTTTTCAATTGGTGAGAGATCTGGAGAATGTGCTGGCCAGGGCAACAGTCGAACATTTTCTGTATCCAGAAAGGCCCGTACAGGACCTGCAACATGCGGTCGTGCATTATACTGCTGAAATGTAGGGTTTCGCAGGGATCGAATGAAGGGTAGAGCCACGGGTCGTAACACATCTGAAATGTAACGTCCACTGTTCAAAGTGCCGTCAATGCGAACAAGAAGTGAGCGAGACATGTAACCAATGGCACCCCATACCATCACGCCGGGTGATACGCCAGTATGGCGATGACGAATACACGCTTCCAACTTGCGTTCACCGCGATGTCACCAAACACGGATGCGACCATCATGATGCTGTATACAGAACCTGGATTCATCCGAAAAAAAGACGTTTTGCCGTTCGTGCACCCAGGTTCGTCGTTGAGTACACCATCGTAGGCGCTCCTGTCTGTGGTGCAGCGTCAAGGGTAACCGCAGCCACGGTCTCCGAGCTGATAGTCCATGCTGCTGCAAACGTCGTCGAACTGTTCGTGCAGATGGTTATTGTCTTGCAAACGTCCCCAGCTGTTGACTCAGAGATCGAGACTTGGCTGCAAGATCCGTTACAGCCATGCGGATAAAATGCCTGTCATCTCGACTGCTAGTGATACGAGGCCGTTTGGATCCAGCGCGGGTTCCGTATTACCCTCCTGAACCCACCGATTCCATATTCTGCTAACAGCCATTGGATCTCGACCAACGCGAGCAGCAATGTCGCGATACGATGAACCGCAATCTTGATAGGCTACAATCCGACCTTTATCAAAGTCGGAAACGTGATGGTACGCATTTCTCCTCCTTACACGAGGCATCACAACAAAGTTTCACCAGGCAACGCCGGTCAACTGCTATTTCTGTATGAGAAATCAGTTGGAAACTTTCCTCATGTCAGCAAGTTGTAGGTGTCGCCACCGTGTGAATGCTTTGAAAAACTAATCATTTGCATATCACAGCATCTTCTTCCTGTCGGTTAAATTTCGCGTCTGTAACACGTCATCTTCGTGGTGTAGCAATTTTAATGGCCAGTAGTGTATTACATGGCCTCTTGGTTCGTCCTTGCTGGTGGATACCTGTAGACAAGTAAACACATTCTGTTGGGAGATTAGTAAAACGTAATCCCTCAGCAGGTCAGGCCAACGCGTGGTTGGCCTGTGGTGTGGTTGTTGGCCCAGTCCTCGTATGAGCCGGTTGCGGGAGTGGCCTGCTTTCTCGTAGAACCTACTGGCGGTGGCGCGGATCCTATCTCGGAGCGGCAGGATCCCGGTGCTCTCGTGAGCTGGCGCGTCGAATAGCGCCTCGGAAGATGCATGGAAGTCTTCAGAGCGCGATTCTGTATCCGCTGCAGAGTCACAGTTTGAACATCTGCGGCTACTGCGTACGCAAATAAGCGTCCCGTTATTTACGCGAATTACATGACCTGTGCGTAGACATCTAATGCCACGTCCCTCCACAAACCTACCAGCAAACTGTCGGATCCGTGATACGCATAAACAGTGATGTATTTCGTTCCAAAGACGGGCAAATAAGCTATTAAGCAGGTGGTTGTAATGTTTTGGCTAATCAGTGTATATTAGGTACTCCTCCGCCTCCTCCTCTCTGTCCATCAGCTTCTCCCTCAAGTCTCTGTCCGTCTATCCTCCCCTCTCTAAGTCCATCACCTCCTCCCATTACAAGTTCACCTCCTCCTCCCCCCTCCAACTGTCCATCTCCAGCTTTTCCCTTTCTCTGTCCATCTGTACTCATCTCTTTTCTGTATATCTCCATCTCTTCCCTTTTTCTGTCCATCTACTCCTTATCCCTCTCTCTGTTCATCTCCTCCTCTTCCCTTTCTCTGTCTGTTTCCTCGTTCCCTCTCTCTGTCCATGTTCTCCTTCCCCCACTTCTCTCTCCATCAACACGTTATCATCCCGACCACGATAAGAAATTAGTTCTTACCCCCCCCCCCCCCTCCCCCGAATAGTATTTTTTTCGAGATAGTAAGTAATATGTGTACCAAGTTTGGTTGAAATCGATCCACGAGTTTAGGAAGAGCTTTTTACCTGCGGCTTTGCCCGGCTTCGCACATGTCACATATATCTCACCTGTATTTCATATATTTCACATATAGTTGTACACATGTTTCAATGTGTCTCTAGCGAATTTCGCCCTGCAGTTTCCTTTTCACGCAGCTTTATGCTTATGACGTCATATATCCTGAGCTCAGTTTCGGACAATGATACAATTTTGCAGGTGCAGTCAGTGGTGTATGTGATTACTGCGTGCAAAATTTGTGGTAAATGCAGTTAGTTTTAGAGAACTAATAAATTAAAGCGCCATGCATGATGCGGCAGTTTTTTGCGCATCTCAATGTTTGTGATGTTACATTATCTCCTGAACCGTGCGTCGTACAACAATATATTTTTGCAGGTAAATTCAGTGATATATGTGAATACTGTCTACATAATCTGTTGCGAATAGAATTAGTGGTAAAGAAGTAATAAATTAAAACTCATGCCTAATGCTGCAATTTTACTAAATGAACAACGAAAATTTAGTAAGCGATAATCTTTTTTCCAGTCATCATGGGGGATGTCAACGAGAGTAAGTCTCGTAATGGTCCGAAATTTTGTCTAATGTTCGTTGCAAGTCGCAAAGTCCTCTCATTCTCAAATACTGAATGAATACGTTCTGGCTACTTGCGCGACAAGAGCTACGCATCTTTTCCAGCCCCACTCCCACCCCTTCGAGAGCTAGTTGGTTAGTAAGTGATACGTGCACCAAGTTTGGTTGAAATCGATCCATTAGTTTAGGTGGAGATCTGGAACATGCTTATATACATACATACATACATTTTTATAATATGTATGGATTACACAAACAGTATATTTATTGACTTTATCCATTACAGGGAGAAACTGAATGGACTGCCACAAAATATGTATATATGTATGTACAAGAGAGGAAGTCTTAAAGGACCAGAGCAAAAGATAAAGTAAGATTTATTTTTAACTGTTTTTGAAGAAATCGACATAGGTGACGATCTTGCAGCTTTACTAAATTTACGAAATTTATTCGCAACTGTGGAATCTTTCTGACATTAGCTGCTTCAGGTATGAAGATATTAGCTGTTGGTGTGAAAATTTCTGCCAGACAAGGACTCGAAACCGAAAAAAAATGGTTCAAATGGCTCTGAGCACTATGGGAATTAACATCTATGGTCATCAGTCCCCTAGAACTTAGAACTAATTAAACCTAACTAACCTAAAGACATCACACAACACCCAGCCATCACGAGGCAGAGAAAATCCCTTACCCCGCCGGGAATCGAACCCGGGAACCCGGGCGTGGGAAGCGAGAACGCTACCGCACGACCACGAGGTGCGGGCTGGACTCGAAACCGGATTTCCCACTTGCTGCAAGCAGTCGCCTTAACCACTTCGGCTATCTTTGCGCGTTTCCAGCACTGATCCGAACTTCCATATGCCATACTGTCCACGACACCGCTCGCAACTTAACACAGAGTTAGCAAAGCCGCAAGATCGTTGCTATTGTCTGTTTCTTCAGACATAGCTAAAAATAAGTACTACAAGCGTCAACGGGCGAAGTGTCGATCGTAATATTAACATTGAATACAGAATGAGATTTTCACTCTGTAGTGGTGTGTGCGCTGATATGAAACTTCCTGGCAGATTAAAACTGTGTGCCGGACCGAGACCCGAACTCGCGACCTGTGCCTTGCGCGGGCAAGTGCTCTACCAACTGAGCTACCCAACCACGACTCACGCCCCGTCCTCACAGCTTTACTTCTGCCAGTACCTCGTTTCCTACCTTCCAAACTTTACAGAAGCTCTCCTGCGAACCTTGTACAACTAGCACTCCTGAAAGAAAGGATATTGCGGAGACATGGCTTAGCCACAACCTGGGGGATGTTTCCAGAATGAGATTTTCACTCTGCAGCGGAGTGTGCACTAATATGAAACTTCCTGGCAGATTAAAACTGTGTGCCCGACCGAGACTCGAACGCGGGACCTTTGCCTTTCGCGGGCAAGTGCTCTACCAACTGAGCTACCGAAGCACGACTCACGCCCGGTACTCACAGCTTTACTTCTGCCAGTACCTCGTCTCCTACCTTCCAAACTTTACAGAAGCTCTCCTGCGAACCTTGCACAACTAGCACTCCTGAAAGAAAGGATATTGCGGAGACATGGATTAGCCACAGCCTGGGGGATGTGTCCAGAATGAGATTTTCACTCTGCAGCTGAGTGTGCGCTGATATGAAACTTCCTGGCAGATTAAAACTGTGTGCCGGACCGAGACTCGAACTCGGGACCTTTGCCCTCCGCGGGCAAGTGCTCTACCAACATTGAATACGTTTGTCTCCTTGAAACACTGTGGCGGGAATCTAAGTAAGTTGCAAGCGATGGGGTGTTGCACAGTATGACATACGTAAGTTTGGGTCCGTAGTGGAACTGTGCTCACCCGAAGTGGCTAAGGCGACTGTGCGCAACAAGTGAGAAATCTGGGATCGAATACTAGTCTGGCACAAATTTTCATGTGTCAGCAATAGGTAATATCTTCAAACGTAACACAGTTGACGTCAGGAAGATTCCGCAATTGCGAATACATTTCATATAAAATAAGATGTCGATGAATTGAAAATATTACGTTAGCCGTAAAAAGGAAGGAATAAACTACTTTTTCAAATTTTTTAAAAAGTAGGTTATGTCCTTACTAGTGCCATTGAGATTATTTTTACCTCACTCATTCTTCATCATATCTCCAACAGCAGGTCGATTTGATGTGTGGATCATGTGTGTAGTATGCAACTAATTTTTCGGAATTGTTAAAATTATTATTATTAAAGAGCAAGGTATGTGATGAACTGGACAACAATGATTATTTGATATCCAGTCGGTATTAATGTTACTCCTCAGTGTCAAATTAGGAATTACAATCAAAGATTTTCAGGGGAATTTGTGAGGAGGTGCAGACAATTTTAGAGAGCTTATTCGGTGACGAGGGCGCCGTATTGCACGAAGGAAGGAAGAAAGATTAGAGTCCGTCGACCGCGCAGTCATTAGAGACTGAGCACAAGCTCGGATACCGAAAGGATGGCGAAGGAAGTCGGCCGTGCTTTTTTCAAAGGAATCATTCCAGTATTTGCCTGGAGCGATTTAGAGAAATCAAGGAAAACCTAAATCAACATGGCCGGAAGCGGATGTGAACAGTGGTCCTCCCGAATGCGAGTCCAGTGTGCTAACAACTGCACCATCTCTTTCGGTTGTATTGAAAGACGACAATGCTCTAATTTTCTCTATCAACACTACTCAAGTGTCATAAGGGGAATCGGCAGAGTAAGCTCAGCTGCTCTGCGCTGTGCAGTACTCGACTTTGTCACTATCGAGCGGCCATTCAGTGACTAATCACGGCTTAATCTAAGAGTGATCTACTGCAGTACAAATATATTGTAAATATGTCCTTACTTTGATAACCATCCGCAAATTCGCACTCAGCGTGCTCAAATGTCATTTCCTGTGGCTTATCTGACACATGTGGTTTTCCTTATCTGGAACTCATACATGTTTACTATTCTAGATTATTCCACTATCGCATTATGTGAACCACGCTACATATTGCATCATTTCGGTCCTTGTTTGTCTACCAGTATTGCCGCCTCATGCTGCGTGGGTAGTCCACGTTCAGGCGGCCTAGACGCTAATAGTCTCACTTGTCAGTCACGTGTAACTTACCGTTATCGATTTCCGATGGGATTTTACAGAACAAGTTAATCAGACGTGTGATCTGTGTACCGTTAAAAACAGCGTACAACTCTTTGATGGAGGACGATATCCTTTTTCCCGTCATTTGCATGAAGTTTACTATTAGCTGCGGAACAGTCTCTCGAAGAATTTGCTGTTGAAGAATTAAGTTTTGCTCACAGACTTGCGAAGATGTAAGTAAAACTGTGTGCCACGGAGCCCTCGAGTGTTATTTTAACCGTGTAAGTGTAAAGGATTTCATTAATCGATTTCATTAACATCTTTCCTTCTCGAGGCAAGAAGTAGATGAAACTGTCCAGCGAGGATGATTGTGGTCACAGAGTCTAGCGAGCACATTTATGCTATCAGTGACGATAGAGAGAATGAAGCTCTGAGCTGACACATAGCTAAATATTCTCAAATTGCCGTCACACCATCGTCTTCAGCCTGTAAAGGGATCAACATGAATAAATGTCCTACGTTGTTACACTGGGGGGGGAAATGTTTCTGTTTGTTTTACCCTGCCGCTTTGACGCCCTAAGTAATGTGTGTCGCTTGTACGTTAGTATTACCTATTTAGGCTAAACAGTAACCGACAATAGTGAATGAAAATGAAGAAAAATGAGAAAGAACGCCTATTAGGTCAGTTAATTTGCGCTTTAAAGTGTGGAGGGAGCCGACGAGATTGTGGTGTGGAGGTGGTCTGTCGGAAAAAGCTTCAGCAGCCTACTAGAAGCGATAGGATTACGAGTGTGGAAATGGAAATGAAGTCCCATGCTTCTTTACAGAGCGTAGGGGAACGATGCGGGAGACCCGCACCGGCGTACTAGGCAGGGTCCTAATGGAGGTGGTTTGCCGTTGACTTCCTTCGACTGTAATGGGGATGAATGATGATGAAGACGACAGAACAACACCCAGTGATCTCGAGGCAGGTGAAAATTCGAGATCCCGCCGGGAATCGAACACGGGACCCCGTGCTCGGGAAGCGAGAACGCTACAGCGAGACCACTAGTGGCGGACCTTACGAGGGTACAGGTCATTTATTAATTGCACTGCAGGAGTAAGATTTCGCATTGATATATTAAAAGGTGCAAAGTCTTCAAACGCCATAGGCTGGCTGGATAAGGCAAGCAACCCCCTTCCATGCACCGCCAAGACCACAGAACTAGTGGCGTAACGGGAACTCAGCCCTGTTCTGTTCTCGTATGATCCAACCGCGTGAACTCCGAGCGAATCAGTGTCCACTATTATAACAGTTCGATCGATCGCCACAGAAAGTGGCTGGGCATTGGCCAGAACATTTTATCGTATACAAGAGCGAGGAGACGTTCATAACACCCCAACTGGCTCACTTCGTGAGGGACCGCGAGACGTAATGAAGAGGTATGAGGAACGAACGACAGATCATATTATGAATACACCTATCGTAAGAAATTGTACCAACTAAGAAGCGTTGTAATCTCATTGGCCGTAACAGAAGACAGAGGAATTACCCTCGAATCACCGTAGCAAAACTCACTCACATTACATTCGTTAGTTATTATTAAAGTGTAAATCAGATTTTATTTACGATAATAGGAGACAATCTCTCAAAACTAAGCTATCACAGTGAGTCAAAACTTCATTATAATATTAATCTTTGAAGAGTAATTGAGTAACGTGGCAGAGACGAATCACTTTGACATCGGCTTCTCGCCGAATCACCATCAAGAAAAGCGGTTCGTGCTATCCAGTCCTTCTCAAGTTACACGCAGAACAGTACAGTAGTTAAGGAGAGGCGGAATAGTAAAGTTGCTTGGATTGCATTGCGTCCAAAATCATGATTCTGCGAGCAAGACAGAGAGTAGTTCGTCTTACGAAGTGTAATTTCAATTACGGAATACTAACATTACTTTCTATCATGTTCATTCATGTGCAAGGATTATACACGGTCCAGTCAGATTAATGTGACCACCACCTATGTCAACATGCAATAACCTCTCACAGATGACAGATGGCACTACTAGCAGTGGAGAGTATATAAAGCGTGTCGGGGAGGGATCGGGGGGACGCGGAAAACGGTGCAGTCATTGTCATAACGCCGAAACGGAGCGATTTATCTGACGTCCGAAAGGGAATGATCATTGGATTTCAGGCCAAGAGTGGAAGCATTTCCGAAACGGCTAAGTCTGTAAACTGTTCACGTGCCAGCGTGATTAAACTATACCGTGCGTGACAAAATGGCGCTGTCCAAAACTGGCGCCGAGGCAACTGCGGTCCACCACGAGCCATGGATGACAGTGGTGAGCGATGGCTGAAGAGATGTGTACGGGCGAATAGATGTGCAACTGTTGAGTAACTGACCACCCAGATGAACCAAGGGGATACCAAAAGTCTCCTCAACGACTGTTCAGCGAACGTTGTTGCGTATGGGCCTCCGCAGCTGGTACGTGGTCCGTGAACCCATACTGACTGCTGGCCCATCGGCGACGAAGGCTGGAATTTGCACGCCAGTACCCCAACTGGGTGTCCACTGAGTGGCAACAGGTGGCCTTTTCAGACGAATCACGTTTTATGTTCCATCGGGTAGATGTCCATTGGTGCGTACAGTGTGAAACGTCTGAAAGCAGACACATCCTGCAACAATTTTTGGGAGGGTCCACGCTGTAGGAGGGAGCGTTATGGTCTGGGGAATGTTTTTGTGGCATTTCCTTGGGTGATCTCGTAACTGTGGAAGGCACACTGGATCAACTCAAGTATTATTCTACCCTTGAGGACCATGTCCGCCCCTACATGCAGTTTGTTTTTCCTCAGCAGGAGGGCATATACCAGCAGTAGATTGTATCGTGTCACACAGCTCGCAGTGTATATGCGTGGTTCTAAGAGCAACAGGATGAGATTACCGTTCTCCCCTGACCATCATACCCTGACGAGGATCTGTGGACCACCTCGATCGGGCTGCTCACGCCATATATTCTCAAGCGAGAAACCCAGAGCAACTGGTAGCGGCACTGAAATCGGCATGGCTCCAAATCCCTGTCGGTATCTTCCAGAATGTCATTGACTCTTTTCTTGCCCGTCCACACTGCAAAAGATGGACACATTAATGTGATTACATCAAGTATTTGTGAGTAAAAAGAGTGATTAATGACTTAACGTGTGATCCTTGTAGGCAAACGTTTTTTAGCAAACAGTTTCTGCGATACGTTTTCGGTTTTATCTGATGAAATGTGGAAAATAAAAATCGATGGCATCCTAACAAACTTCTGGATTTTAATTTCAGTAGCAGTGAGCGTTAGTCAGTTTGTGAGTAGTTCAGCTACAGCCTCACAGCAACAGCAGCGGACTCGCGATCTACGTGCTACCTCTGTACTGGGAAGAGAACATCAAAATGTCCACCAGATTGGTGGTTAGCAAAACAGGTCCTTTTCATAAATTTTGGATTCTGAGACATATGCTGCCCATGCACTTTCAATCTTGGTGGAACATGTAATCTCAGGAACTGCGACTGCTTGCTCACAATTAAACTCAGCCATGCTACTGGAGCACCCACTTTCTTGCACATCTCTGCCCATAAAAACATTAGATTTAGACTCTATCGCCTGTACATTATCATAACTCATTTCCACTGAAGGGATTCCACTGTGTCTAATTCAGTACCAGTACTAAAAACGCCTGAGACAGGAGTCACTTCCTGCTCACAAATAATCTCTAAAATAAATTCAGACTGCTCCCTTAAATTGCCATCTGAGCTTGCCACTTCAATTATGACTATAGATTTTGAGTCATCACTGCCAGCCACAATCTCTTCCTCCAATTCAACCAAGACATCTCCCAGGTCAACATTCCCAGCATTACACTTTTGCCTATCTGAACCCATTTCCCCCTTCAACCCAATGCCCACAGTAACAGTGCCTGGTGGTCACTACTGTTGTACCTTCTCTGAATTTGAAGTTAAAACCCCAGATTTAGAATCTACATCTCCAGTTTTATCTTTGAAACCACCCCTTAATTCATCTGTCCGAATTTCCACTTCAATTCCCTCAAAATTTTAATCGATATTGCTTTGTCAGCTTCCTCTCTGCTTGAATTTAATTAGATTTATTCTTGTTTACTGTTTCACTCTGGTCGCCCAATTCGGTCAAGGCGGTTAGCCTTTCCATATTACACACCAAAGGCCGGGGTTTCCCGATCACGCGGCTACAGCCTCCATTTGCCTGAACTTCGGCCTAAAATTCTCATACTCACAGCGTCCACTTCAAAAGGTGCCGCCACCTATTGATAACACAGCACAGCACTTGTGGCTGCCGAGCTCTATCTGGCTCAGTCGGCAGCCTCGCCAGCTGCCAAACACTCGCCAGTTCGGCTAGTGGCGTCACAACCGAATGCGCGGGCATGGCCGCATCTGATTTTTAAAGTTTCTCGTCACCACTAATGAGATGTACCGTCTCAATACCCCAGCTTGTTACTCCATACACGTAGCACCGAACACTGACGTACCAACAAAAAATTTACTTCATGTCTTTAACAACAAAAATTCAGTGGCAGCTGTTATGTAAGAGCACAAGAGCACCTACACACCCTAACTTTTGACACCTTGCGGATTGATAGGTTCTTTTTCTTTGAATGCTGTTAAACGTAACATAGATGCTGCAATATAAAAGATACGGCACTTAAATCTACGTTTCGCATTTTTGTGTAAGTGGGATTTTTCGTGCTTTTTTTATTTTTTGTTCGTATGGACATACACTTCTTGTGTAGAAGTCATGCATTCTCCGGTATACTTTCGTGAGTTTCTGCAACAGAAACCTCAGTGCTTCCTTTTCTAGCCCCATTAGTTCTATGATATTGCCGAGGTGCTTGAAGTGTCTGACCCTGTTGAGTTGCCCGTATTTCGTGTTCAGTTTCTGAAAGTTATATTTAGTACAAAAGAACTCAGTTTCTTCAAAAGAGATTTGTAGGCCAGTTTTTTCAACACATTCATTGAGGACTTCTGTCTGTTTGATTTCTGTGATTTCAGTGTCCACCAGACTGCTAAATCGTCTGCAAAAACTAAGTTAACGTTATTAAAGTCATCTTTAGTCCGTCCCAGTTGAGTAGGCTTTTTAATCCTTTTTCCCATTCCCTAATGACTTTATCTAGGGTGCGACCGAAGAAAAGTAGTGACAGTCCAACTCCTTGGTGAACACCGCTTTTAATTACAAAGAGCTCTGGTATTTCTCCCATATACCTTCCTTTCGACATTGTGTCTGTGAGTGTTTGCTTGATGATGCTTACTGTTTTTGGCTATAGTTCCTGCCGTTCTAAGATTTCAAACAGAGACTGTCGGTCAATCAAGAGATGTTGACGAAAGTGCAGATGATTGGGCTGTTTTGACTTTCCTTACGCTTCACTACTGTTGTTAGGTTGGAGATTGGTTCTGCACATGAACGCTTGTGTTATTTGAATTAAACATGATGGGGATGTCTTGTAAGTGGCTTGAAGGAGAGAGGTCCCTCTGTAGTTATTTATGTCTGTCTTGTCATCTTTCTTTTTGAGTGGGCGAATGAGTGCACACCTCCAATCTGATTATTCTATTCTGAGTATTATTTACGCCACATCTTGAGTTCATTTTTCTTGGAGAATCTTTGTCTCAATGTAGTACAGTTGCTGTGGCTTGTTCTGTTCTGACCTTGAATGAAACAAGTTGTTGCTATCAAAACGGAAAATCTTATTAACACATATTCCGTGCGAAGTGGCCATATCTTGCTCTAAAGTTTAGTTTTGATTGTGTGTAATCAGGATAGCAGAGGTGGTGGGTTCCGATCCGACCAATCCTTGGTATTCACATAAATAATAGTTGACACTGGGTGACATTTGTTTCTTGGTAGCGTCATGTCAGCTGACTGGCAGAAGAGTTGCAAACAGCACGAACGATCTGAGCTGGATCGTTGTAACGAGCTTGGAGGCACATTAGAAGAAAGCAAGGTGTTGTCACAAGTGCTTCGGTTGTGCTGCGAAATTGTATAGTAAAAGTGCTATGAATCAAATGATCAAATTGACGGTTAAAGACACATTTATAGAGAACTTGAAGTAATTTCATGACGGATCTGTAACCACAGGAGCTTAATTTTTGATTTTCACTTTTGTTTATTATGTTTGCCAGACAGATTGTACTCACCAGCACATATAAAAACACAGGAGTTTAGAATCATTAATTTACTAGAATCTGTGCTGACGGAAAATATCTCAACACCAAAAAATAATTAATGTAGAGTATTGAAATTTGGGGAATACACTTGTCTAGGTAACATATTTAAGTGATTTGTAAATGTGAAATGCTTGTACATTAATAATCCGTGTATCTGCCAAAACATTGAATACAAGCATGCAAACGCACATGCATTGTGTTGTACAGGTGACGGATGTGGGATGGAGTTCAATGCCTGTTGCATTTGGTCGGTCAGTACAGGGACGGTTAATGCTGTTTGTGGATGATGCTGGAGTTCTCGTCCGATTTTATCACATATGTGCTCGACTGGAGACTTATCTGGCGATTTACCAGGCCAAGGTAACATGTCGACATTCTGTAAAGCGTGTTGGGTTACAACAGGGGTATGTGGGCGAGCGTTATACCGTCGGAAAACACTCCCTGGAATGCTGTTCATGAATGTCAGCACAACAGATCGAATCGCCAGACTTACGTACACACTTGCAGTGAGGATGCATGGGATAACCACGAGACTGCTCCTGGCGTCATACAAAATCGCACCTCAGACTATTCCAGTGTTTCTAGCATGCTGACAGGTTGGTTGTAGGCGCTCAACTGGCCTCTTTCTAAACAGCACACTGCCGTCATTGGGACTGAGGCAGATCCAGCTTTCATCATAAAACACTACAGATCTCCACCCATCAGCTCACGCTTGACATTCTGAAGTCGCAAATGGTTATGGTTTGGGGTCAGTGGAATGCACTCTTCAGGACGTCTGTCTCAAAGCTGTCCTCAAAGTAACCGATTTTTAACAGTCCGTTGTGTCATTGAAGTGCCAACTGCTGCACAGATTGCAACTGCAGATGCAGTACGATGCTCCACAGCCGTACGCCCGACATGGTGAACTTCGTTGTCGGTCTTCTTGCGACCGAACTATCTCGTGACCACCGCTGCCAGCAATAATCTACAGTGGCTACATTCCTGCCACTTCTTATTACAGTATTTCAGCTTCTCATAGACTTATTACAAGATCTCAGTGGGGTGTTGATAGTGGCGTCTTTATCGCCTTTAAGATTTTCTAGACTAACAGCAGCTCACCAGGTGCAGTCACAAAGTAACTAACACTCACGATCGTTACAGTGTGTATTTGCACCTTCATAATGACGCTACTAGTGCCACTCATATGAAACAGGCACGAAATTTGAAAAGAAATCATCTTTCAGATGTAGAAACACACCTACCAACTTTCATTTATATCGCACAACACGTTCTTTTTTCCAACTTTTTGTTTTTTATGTTTCATTCACAGATACGTACTGACTTTTTGGTACGCGAAGGGATACAAATATTTAAGTATGTTTGGGATAACATTTAGAGTACGAGCAGTAGCGGCTCGTAGGTATACATTCTAAGTGTTCACAAATTTTTAAATTTAGACAAATATGAGAGTGCAAAATGAATAGCATTTGCTATATGGCAGTTATGTTTATCAACATATTTATACAACTTCAGCCACTGTCAGTAATAATAATAATAATAATAATAATAATAATAATATGCATAACTTGTCTGAGAAAGGAAGTATTATTTAGTGGAATTTTGTTCAAAAATGGCTCTGAGCACTATGGGACTTAACTTCTGAGGTCATCAGCCTCTGTGGCCGTGTGGTTCTAGGCACTACAGTCTGGAACCACCTGCCTCGGGCATGGATGTGTGTGATGTCTTTAGGTTATTTATGTTTAAGTAGTTGTAGGGGAATGATGAAAAAAAATGGTTCATCAGGCTCTGAGCACTATGGGACTTAACCGCCTAGAACCGCGTGACCGCTACGGTCGCAGTTTCGAATCCTGCCACGGGCATGAATGTTGTGATGTCCTTAGGTTAGTTAGGTTTAAGTAGTTCTAAGTTCTAGGGGACTGATGACCACAGATGTTAAGTCCCAGAGTGCTCAGAGCCTGATGAACCATTTTTTTTTCATCATTCCCCTAGAACTTAGAACTACTTAAACATAAATAACCTAAGGACATCACACACATCCATGCCCGAGGCAGGATTCGAACCTGTGACCGTAGCGGTCGCGTGGTTCCAGACTGTAGCGCCTAGAACCGCTCGGCCACCCCGGCCGGCGGAATTTTGTTGTTTTGTACTCAATTAAGTGCAGTTTGTGGAAAGAACGAAATAATGTTAAGGCTTTCGCTACTCTCCGTTTCGCATTTTTGTGTAAGTGGGATTTTTCGTGCTTTTTTATTTTTTTGTTCAAATGTAAAATATCCCTAATTCATGAATTAGTCAACGAATTAACTTGTGGGCTGAAAATCAGGCAGTCTTACGTTACAACTTAGTCTCATTATACTCTTCTTTGTTAAATGTTCGCTTGTAGTCTCACTTATTTGATTTGGACACTTTGTCAGACAACGGATCTGATCTGGAATTCCCTAGTTTCTTTGCGGTTAACTTTTACTGGTAATTTTCTTTTCTGTTAGCGATTAATACAGGTTCAACAGAGTTCGTATTGACACTCCACATGAAAGCTGATTCCTGCACAGTAGACAACCAACTCCAAACACAAACTGTCGTTTGTGGAAATTATTAAATTCGAGTAGTACTATCTGCCAACAAAATCACTTGAATACAAATTAGGTGCTGAGAGCCATAAGGACCAAAAGCACACCGTCTTCGACCCCCCCCCCCCATATGTAAGTGAATATCAGAGAAACCAGTGAGACAGCTTTTCGTGAATGTTCAGATAAACGTACAGTGTGGACCTACAGGACAGATAAACCTGACACACCATAAGATCAACAGATGTTATTAGCATGAATAAATGCTACAGTCTCACAATGGACTATTATGTGCTTTATGGTCCTCAGTGCCTCAAATGGAATACTATATGGTAAAATGCAAAACTTATTACACTGTATCTCACTCAGAATCCCACAAAGTAGGTTTTTCTACCAGTGAAACTATAACATACACTGATGTTCGATCTAATTTTGCTATACAGTGAGTAAATTCGTATATCTATAGAGTGTGCTATCGCCTAGCGGAATTTATGCCATGCGAACATTTTAACTCAGTCAATGTGACATGTCAGCTATCTTTATTGCATAAAAATATCCGAGGACTGAGAAATAAAATTAATGAATTAACCATCTGCATAGATGAATTAGTCTTCAAACCCAGCTGACATAATCTGCCTCTCTGAACATCGTGTGACCACTGGTATAGAACTTTTAAGTGTTACAGGGTTTAGGTTAGCATCTCACTTTTGTAGATCAGAAATGGAGAAAGGAGGAGTTGCCACATTCATCAGGAACTGTCATAAATTTAAGAACATAGACATTCATAAATTTTGCCTAGAACAGCATATGGAAGCATGTGCAACAGAATTAGAATTTCACAAAAAATCCTTCATGATATTAAGTGTATATCGAGCACCTGCAGGTAACTTTAATCTGTTTGTAAACCACCTTGAAGCTGTACTGGCCCATTTAACATCCAAAAACAAAGAAATAGTCGTTGCTGGTGATTTCAATGTAGATTTCCTTAAAAACTCTTCCTATAAAAACTTATTTGAGTTAGTAACACTATCATTCAACTTAATTCCCACTGTAAAGTTCCCCACTAGGGTAGCCAATTGCTCACAAACAGCCATTGATAATATCTTTAAGAAAAGTCCAATGAACAAAATTATATTACAAAACCAATAGTCAATGGCCTCTCAGATAATGACAGGCATTTCCTTCTGTTAAATGTTAACACTGAACAGGATATAAAATCTGTTAAATCTGAGCTCAAGTGGGTAATCAATAAGCCAAAAATTGATTATTTTAGGACACTCCTCAGAGACATTCACTGGACTGATGTTTACAGTGCTCATGGCATGAATGAAAAATATAACACTTTTGCTAATAAAGTGCTTACCTTATTCGAACACTGTTTTCCCCAAAAAAAATTACCAAGGTTAGAGCAAAGTCTACCAAGAAACCATGGATTACTCAAGGAATAGGGGTATCTTGTAAAACAAAAAGAAAACTGTATCTGTCAATCCGAAACAGTTCCGATGTTGATGCTATAGCACATTACAAGAAATACTGCAAAATATTAAAGACTGGAATACGGACATCAAATCAAATATTTTACAAGGAAAAGATAGTCATATCAGATAACAAAATGAAGACTATATGGGATATAGTGAAGGAGGAGACCGGTAGAACCAGACATGGAGGAGGACAAATAGCATTAAGAGTAAATGATACATTGGTGACAGATGTGTATAGTGTTGCAGAACTTTTTAACAAACATTTCATAACTGTTACTGAAAAGATGTAGTTGTCCAGTTCTGTAGATGCTGCTGTGGAATACCTCAGACTAGACATTTCAAGTAACTTCCATAATATGAATTTGACCCTCACTACCCCAGCAGAAATAATGTCCATCATAAAACTTTTATAATCAAAAACATCTAGTGGGTATGAAGAAATATCAACAAAGTTAATTAAAGAATGTGATTCTGAGCTAAGTAACATATTAAGCTATCTGTGTAACCAGTCGTTTATCAGTGGAATATTTCCTGAATGGCTGAAATATGCTGAAGTTAAGCTACTGTTTAAGAAGGGAGATAAAGAAATAGCATCAAATTTCCATCCAATTTCACTCTTGCCAGCATTCTCAAAAATTTTCGAAAAACTAATGTACAGTCGGCTTTATAACCATCTTATCTCAAATAACATACTGTCAAAGTCACAGTTTGGATTTCTAAAAGGTTCTGATATTGAGAAGGCTATCTACACTTACACTCAAAATGTGATTAATTCATTAGACAAAAAATTGCAGGCAACTGGTATATTTTGTGATCTGTCAAAGGCATTTGACTGTGTAAATCACAATATCCTTATAAGTAAATTAGAATATTATAGTGTAACAGGAAATGTAGCAAAATGGTTCAAATCTTATATCTCAGGCAGGAAACAAAGGGTGTTATTAGGAAAGAGACATGTATCAAGCTATCAGGCATCATCGAACTGGGAATTAATTACATGTGGGTTCCCACAAGGTTCCATTTCGGGACCCTTAATTTTTCTTGTGTATATCAATGACCTTTCATCAGTAACATTACCAGATGCCAAGTTCGTTTTGTTTGTCGATGATACAAACATTGCAATAAATAGCAAATCAAGTGTAGTCTTAGAAAGATCAGCCAATAAAATATTTGTGGACATTAATCACTGGTTCCTAGCCAATTCTTTGTCATTAAACTTTGAAAAAACACACTACATGCAGTTCAGAACTTGTAAGGGGTGTCCCACGAGTATATGTCTAACATACGATGACAAGAACATAGAAGAAGTGGACAGTGTTAAATTCTTGTGATTACAGCTTAATAAAATCAACTGGGAGGTGCACACCACAGAACTGCTGAAGCGTCTTAACAAATCTCTGTTTCCAATACGAATGTTGTCAGACATAGGGGATATAAAAACGAAAAAGCTGGCATACTATGCTTACTTTCATTCCCTAATGTCATACGGTATTATTTTTTGGGGCAATTCATCAAGCCAAACTAAAGGTTTCTGGGCACAAAAACGTGCAGTAAGAGTGGTGTGAACTCAAGAACATCCTGCAGAAGCTTGTTTAGGGAACTAGGGATACTAACTACTGCTTCCCAATATATTTATTCCTTAATGAAATTTGCCATTAAAAATATATCACTTTTTCAAACCAACAGCTCAATTCATGGAATCAATACTAGAAATAAGAATAATCTTCACAAGGATTTAAAGTCACTTAGTCTTGTACGAAAAGGTGTGCATTATTCATGAACACACATTTTCAATAACTTGCCAGCAGCCATAAAAAGTTTAACAACCAATGAAATTCAGTTGAAGAGAAGCCTAAAGGATTTATTGGTGGCCAACGCCTTCTACTCCAGTGATGAATTTCTCAGCAAAACCAACTGATTTGTATATAAGTACAATATAACTTATGCACAATTTCAGTGCAGTAATGTGTTCATTGAAAATTTGTGTGTGTGTGTGTGTAAGTACAATCTAACTTCTCCACCATTTCAGTGCAGTAATGTGTTCATTGTAAATAAGTATTATAGTAGTTCTATTACATCTTTATTACCTTATAAATAAATAAAAATCTTTTTTATTTTAAATTCAGTGCATTAGTATTTGTAAAATGACTCTTTCATATAGTGTTCATTAAAAAATGACGATCATTCCATTTGGGACCTGTGGAATGGTACATTAGCTTATTTGTTTGAGTTGTAAATATTTGCCATGTATTGTTGTTTTTCTGACATGTTCCACATCCTGGGGGAACTCCTCACTATGGATCAATTGGAATGAAAGTAAATCTAATCTAATCTAATAAGTCCAAGGTCTATATCCCTTGGATAAGTCTGCTGCAGGTGCTACCATCTGGTGGCATTGAAGTAAATTTGTAGTTGACTGGTAAGGACTTGCAGCGCACGCCGTGAACCGAGCGCATTGTTTATCATATCCGACTTTGGCCCGTAAGGCAATTACTTCACGCCAGTTGTGCATGCACAGAAGCTGCGTAAAACGTGCACAAAAATGGTTCAAATGGCTCTGAGCACTATGGGACTTAACTTCTAAGGTCATCAGTCCCCTAGAACTTAGAACTACTTAAACTTAACTAACCTAAGGACATCACACACATCCATGCCCGAGGTAGGATTCGAACCTGCGACCGTAGCGGTCGCACTGTTCCAGACTGTAGCGCCTAGAACCGCTCGACCACCCCGGCCGGCAAATCGTGCCCAAATGAAGGTGTGCTCACGAACCTGATGTCAAGTTTCACCGAATCTAGAAGAGGAATGTAGCACAGCGCGGTATATTTAGTGCAGTGTATTTCAGATTACCGCGTCTACATTAGTTTTAACAGCGTTCAAAGGAAAATATCCGGTAAATCCGCAAGGTGTCAAAAGTTAGGGTGTACACGTGCTCTTACACAACAGCCGCCACTGCCGGCGACGCCAAATCCGGCGACATAGCGGGCCAATTAATACGGCCACCTCTGCCGACCCACCAACCAGTATAAACACAGTCTAATACCTCCTGTGCTTCAATAGCATAATGCGCTGGGCAACCATCTTGTTGAAACCACTTACGTTGTCGAACGTCCAGGGCAACATCCTGCAGTAGTACCAGTAATTCCTGTCCCAAAAACGTTCGATATTTGCGTCCATACAACGTACCATCGATAAAATACACACTAGTGAGTTTGTTCCCCATCATGCCACATTGTACATTAACCGACCAAGAACGTCGATGCTCAACGTGCCGCAGGAGGATTGTCTATTCTCCAGTAATGCATATTATGCCGGTTAATGTTACCAAGATTTGTGAATGTAGACTCATCGGAAAATAATACCTCGACATAGAAGGTGTGAGTCGTTTGCATTGTTGATGTGCCTATTCACAAAGCACTACCCGGTTATTGTTGGTACCCTGAAGTTCTTCATACAGTGACACGTGGTATTAATGACACTTATGTCAATGCAATATTGTGACAATACTTACTACAGACATACCGGAATAGCGGTGTAATTTCTGGGTGCCTGTCCATGGATTCTGATGCACTGCCGCTAGTACAGATATTTCATTAGCTTTTGCTGTAACACGTTTGCTTCGTTTCCTTTTGTCGGTCTGTGCGCTGCCAACAGACATAAAGACGTTCACAACATTGTAAAAGAACGACGAGAGCAAGCTTTCTCTGGAAAATGCTCGGCATACAAGGCAACAGCTGTGCTGTGCTAAATCAGGATAATTTAATTTTTTTCTTCTGAGGTTGCAATATTCATCGACAACGTGCACATCTGTTTTCCAAACGATAGGTAAGTGTGCAGACAATAAACACTATGCAAGTATTGTAACGTTTAAAGCATCTATCTGTTCTACACCTGCACGATACGTGAAAGCGAACTGCCTGTAATGATTCATCGTAGTCCGCTAAGCGGCCACTGTGGCACATCTTGTAGTCCTCTGTTCGATATGTAGGAGGGATACAACGTTGCAAATGGAGTTTTCTGATCTGTCCTACCCTCGCAGCATGGAGGTGGGGTCACACATGCCATGGAACAGATTGAAACAGGAAAGAGGTGCCAAGACCATGGTATCATTCTCAAAAACACAGAAAATGTCAATATTAAAAAACAAGATTTGCCAAATTATATCAACAATTGTTTCATAATTGCAACAACTTCATTAAGCTCGAAATTTACAAATCAAGAAAAACCTGAATTTCCAAAAGCTGCTTGTAGCATGGGGATATATCCAACAGATGAACATGAAGTGTTCAAAGTAATAAAAAGCTTGAAACCTAAAATGTCAGCAGGAGTAGACCAGGTGCCTGTTTATATCACAACAATGACAGCTGCACAAATTGCAAGGCCCTTGGCATACATAACCAACTTATCATTTAGTGAAGGAATGTTTCCAGAAAGGATGAAAATGTCAAAAGAGTAACTATTATTCAAAAACGGTGACAAGGATAAGGTAGAAAACTATGGGCCAATATTCCTTCATCCATCATTTTCCAAAATAATAGAAAAATCAATGAAGCACAGAGTTAACAAACAACTAAATGACCATAAGTTACTAAATAGAAATGAGTATGGCTTCCAGGCAGGTAAAAATACTGAAAATGTACTAATGTGCTACACTGAACAAATAATCAAAAATCTAGAATGAGATAACAGTGTAGTAGGAATAAATTTAGATCTCTCCAAAGCATCTGACACTGTCAATCATGGCATTCTTTTAGAAAAACTGGAAGCATTACATATTCATGGGATAGGGAAAAAGTGGTTTGAATCATACCTACAAAAGAGAACAAAGATTGCAGGACTGATGCTAGAGCACTCCAACCACAAAATAAATTTAGTATCTGATGCAAAAAAAGTGGCAATAGGAGTGCCGCAAGGCAGTATCCTAGGTCCCTTATTGTTCCTTGTCTGCATAAATGACTTTCACACCTCAGATGGAGCAGCAAAATCCATACTATTCGCAGATGACACTAGTGTGATAATAGGTGCACCAAAGCAAATGCTGCAAACTACTACTGATCAAGTAATAAAGAATAAAATGCAAACCAGTTGACATTAGATGCAAATGAAGCAAATTATATGCACTTTCGGAAAGTGTGTCAAAATGTAAATATTGATGTGTTGTTGGGTGACAAGGCCATAGACAGAGTGGCATCAACAAAATTGCTGGGGATTCATGTAGATAAAAATCTTAATTTTAATGATCATGCAATGAAACTTGTGCACAATCTTAACTCAGCTTGTTTTACCCTTAGAATTATTGCAAATGTTTGTACTGCAGAGGGTACCAGGATGGCATATTTTGGCTATTTTCAGTCTCTTGCAACATACGGAATAATATTTTGCGGTTCCACCACTTGCCTTCTAAAACTGATCTTTCTGTTACAGAAGAGGGCTGTCCGAATAATAACACACAGTCATCCAAAGACACAATGCAAACCCTTATTCAACAAGCTTAAAGTTCTAACAATACCTTCCCTTATTTATATACAAACGTGTTTTATATGTTAGTGCTCACATTGCGTAGTTTCAGACAAATGTCGACTTGCATAACTACAATACTCGAAATAGCACAGCACTCCATACTCAGCCAACAAAAAGAACACACACACAAAGGCATGTGAGCCATATGGGTACAAAACTGTACAACATACTGCCAGCCAACATTAGAAAGTTAGAAGATGAAAACAGATTTAAAGTAGAATTTAAAGAATTTCTACTTGAACAATTTTTTTAGTCAGTAAATGACTATTTGGGCCAATAAATAATTCTGATAATGTTTATATTATGGTAAGACATTACATTTTCACTGCAAAAATAATATAAATTTTACAGGTATCATAATCATTAGTCTCTTAATTAGTGGCTGGAGTGAATGACTTAACAAATTAGTGGCTGGAATGAATGACTTAGTGAGAAATCAACTGTCTCTTAACAAATTTTTGAATTTAACTTTTAATTCAAAAGGTTTTCATCCCCTAAAGCTTCTGTTAATTTTTTAAATCTGATGGACAGCTGTTGAGTGTGGTAAAATCTTTACTGAATTATTTTAGTGAATATAAGGGATTCCTGTGTATTGAAGACAAAAGTAAAGCATTAGGGCAAACAGACTATGCAGTTACAATACTGTTAGTATACATGTATAAAAAGTTGTATTACTGTGTCAGTTACAATACTGTTAGTAAACATGTACAATAGGTTGTATTACTGTGTCTTCTGTGACCTAGTATTATTCTTTGTACATTTTTTGTACAATTTTGTATGTATTATTCTTTGTACTACGTAATGTAAAATTTTGTATGTGCTTTTTGTGGAGATTGTTTCCCGTAAATTTACATATACTTTTGGACAACATCCACACAATATTTATTGTCTACAAATGTATAAATAAATAAAATAAATAAATGGTCAGTGAGCAGCATGTGGTAAATTACGATTGTGTACTCATTTCTATTTCCCCAATTACAGTGTCTTCCATGGCGAAACGAAGAAAATTCTTCAAACAAAACGTATGTAGATTTTACTGTAGAAAAGTAATGTGCAACGAAGAATGGGGGTTCCCATTGAAGATTTCAAAGTTGTTCCCCGTCATTCTCGCACGGTTTGGGGTGGGGGGGGGGTCGAGTGTGGTATCGCCGGATATCCCTCTCGGCGGACAAACAAATTGAAATTATAACTTTTTTTGATCCAACGTGTAGTTTCCTAGATATTTCGATGTCTTCAGTTAAATGCACACCACATATACAGGGAATTTAAAAAATACGTTTACAAACTTTTGGGACAGGTTCCTTACACCAAAACAGGAAAAAAGTTCCCGTTAAATATATGTCCATAAATTCTTCGTTTTCGAGTTATTAATGAATGTATACGTTCAACGACTTTCCGGGTACAGCCCAATAACTTCATTTACCTATTCACCTGTCTGACTCATTGTATCCTAGATGGCTTTGTATTGCCAGGGAGACTTGTTTACATTTGTCTGTGTTCAACATGTCCATTATGGACACGTATTATAGGAAATGAGTTAACCAAAAGTTCTCAGTTCAAACATTGCAGGATATTCATTTTGTGAACAGGCACACATAATTTTTATGTACAACCACGTGAATGGTAATGGACACAAGGACGCAAGGCTTTATCAGACGGTGTTTCCAGGCCGAAGAAAGCCGAGTCGTGCTACATTTGGTGCTGTTTATCGTCGCGTTATCGAGACAGGATCTGTAGCACCACAGGCTATGGACCACATGCTGCTCGTATGCCTGACCAGGAAGGACACTTTTAATGGTTGTCGAAGAAGAACAAGGTATCAGCACAAGACAAGTGGCCCTGGAATGTGGTACATCTACAAGTTCACCATGGAGGATACTTCACGAGCAACTTATGTTCCGCATCATCTTCAGCATGTGCAGGGTCTAACGCCTGTCAGTCACCCACCACGAGAGAACTGCGAGGAGACGAGGCAACGTTTGGAAGAGATGGGTAAACAAATTTCCACAACCAACACATATAGGCTGTTCACAATCCTCGTGCTATAGTACAGGCTAGGCTTCAGCTACAGTTTAAGGTTAATGTGTGGGCTGGAATTGTAGATGACTTTCTGGTAGGGCCGTATGCTGTCCCAGCATGTCTTACAAGTGCTGTGTATGGAACTTTATTCAGAACCTCCTCCAAAACCTACTAGAAAATATGTCCCTGCAAATAAGAACAACATGTGGTTTATGCTATTGGAGCTGCAGCACATTTCAGCCTTAGCTTCGAGATTCACTGACCAGTATCTACTATGCAAATGGATAGGTAGAGGAGGACCAATTCCGTGGCCTGCAAATTCTCCAGAATATCAGTCCTTTGGATTATTATTTCTGGGGGCACCTACGCAGCAGACCATCTAGATGCAGAAACTCTTCATCAACATGTGCTGGAAGCCTGCAAAACCATTTGAAAACATCAGGGAATATTTGAAAAGGTGCGACAGCTCATGATTTGATGAGTGCTTATGTGTTTATAAGCAAGAAGAGAACATTTTGGGCATTTATTATGAGGTTATGTATTGATGAACTCCAGTCACCAAAATTTTGTACTTTCATAAAATTCGAAAACGAAGGATTTTTAGACATATGTTTATATGAACTTTTTCCTTGATTTCGTGTAAGGAGCCTGTCCGCAAAGTTTCTAAAAGTATCACCTTATAGTGGATGTGGTACAGCATTGTACACAGTGGTTCCATATTCGAATCTAACTAAACCTTGCCGATGTTGTGTTTATTTACAGAATGGCAAATAGAATGGGCGACAGGAAGCAAGGTTGTATCAGGAGACCTATCCCCACCGACAACAACCACAGCATTCAATGTTTGCAACACTGCCTGAGGCAGGGTCGTTTCAGGAAGCAGGAAATCATGAAGCATGTACCCAAAGTGTTCGGACACCAGACTTGGAGGAGAATGTGATTAACACTGTGGAAGACGACCACCATGTCAGTACCAGGCAGTTGGCCCTCCAGTGCAGGGTAAGCTAGACGACCGTTTGGAACATTCTCTACGACTATTGTTACTACCTTAATTACTTACAGCGTCTACAGGGCTTACTAGCGACAGATTTCCCTCATTGGGAGCAGTTTTGTCACTTGTTTCTTCAGCAGGCGACCACAATTCCGTGATTTGTGTCATCCATCCTATTCACAGGCCAACTTTACATGGAGTGGTATCTTCAACTTTCGCAACAGTTATCTGTGGAATAGTATGCAGAAACCCCATGGTACAGTGACAGCGAAACATCAGCATCAGTGCATCCAAAATGTTTGGGCCGAGATAATTGGCGACCATATTTTGGGACCAGTCTTCCTTCAAAATATGGTTCAAATGGCTCTAAGCACTATGAGAATTAACATCTGAGGTCGTCAATCCCATAGACTTAGAACTACTTAAACCTAACTAACCTAAGGACACACATTCCCGAGGCAGGATTAGAACCTGCGACCGCAGCAGTAGCGTGGTCCCGGACTGAACCGCCTAGAAACGCTCGACCACAGCAGTCGTGCTCGTGCACCATGCCTCAACCTGTACGATTTCTGGTTATGGGGCCATCTCAGAAGTATCATGTATGCAGAGCCCATTCCAGATGTTGAGACACTGGAACAGCTTATTCACGCTGACTTTGACACTATTCATATGCAGCCTGACCGATATGAACATGTGAGACAGAAGATACTATGGCGTGTACACATATGCGTGGAGGCACATGGAAATCATTTGCATCACATACTGCAACTGTGGCTGCTTAGTACAGCGTGTATTATACCGCAGTGTCTGTAACAATGTATGATTGAATAAATGGTGTCTAGCATGGAAACCATGGACTTCCAGACATAAGTTCATGGTTTGTTTTCTGGAAGTTACTCTAGGCGCCATATCAAGGATAGCCAAATGATGACAATTAGTAAAGATCTGCTCAAGTTATTGATGATCTTTTGATGTCAACAAGAGCTACAGAACGATTCACAGACTCCAGTTCTGAATACCAATTGCTGAGAAAAATCTTCATTGCATTCTAATTCATCGACCAACAGCTAAAACCAAGGAATGATGATTTATACGAAGTCTCAGCTGTTTTGTTCATCGATGTAGAAGTAAGAATCAAAACAATTTATTATACTAATGAAAGCTCTGCACTAACTAAAATGGGGGCTATAAATACTGTGACCATGCTACTAAGAGAACATAGTTTTCTTAGAGAAAAATAACAGTAAGCTTGACTAAAGTCTGAATGTGTCGTTGAACTCACAACAAAGCCCAGAGCTTTGCTTTTATGCTAATGTGTCAAACAATTTCGTTTCATTTAATCTTCTTGCAATACACTGAAAGTGTAACGCCAATTTAGACTGCGGATGTGACTGATATGATAGATTGCATTTTACAGGGCGACCACTTGCGTGGTCAGAATATGAATGCCTTCTGCTAGCTGCTCAGTAGCAGAAGCCAGTGCTTCTTTCTTGATGTTCGCTCTGGGGCCATTGCACGCGCCCGGTTAAGAAATGCACTATTCGGGGCCTCCTGCCGAAATAATGCAGTCAATTACATTGCCAACATTAAATTCTAAGCATGCCCTCATAGTTTCAGCTTTTTCTGCCGACAGTTGAAGGGGGACAGCTTTGTCTGTGGCCAAAATTATTTTCATATTTTCTGCTAAACTCTTAAACCAAAGGATGTATAAGGACAGTGCCAGTAGCAAATCTGATCCCGCTAGCAAACGAAGTTCATGCAGAAGATGACAGGGCGACTTGTTACCCAAGCCTTCGTCGGCCATTATACTCTAATTGAAATTACTTTGTGATCGGCGTTTCAGTGAGTCCAGTGGTAGGGGCTGGGTGTCAGTCAGCGGCAGATGTTCCTTGGACTCCATGTGCTCGTTTTGTTGCCTGCTCCGCTGGAATAAACCTTTCTAGGTGATGTGCACGCGCCTGCAAGATTTGGGAGGGACCAGGAGGGACTGGCCTCAGGGAAGTGACGGGAAGGAGCGCCGAATAAGCAGTGATTTTCGCGTTGCGCCACTATAAGAACATTTTTATGCAAAGCAGGGAAAAGTATAACTGCTACTGAAGTTAGTCTTTCGTAAAGTTTCAGTTTCTGTACAAGAATGTAAAAACAAAAACGTCATATTCGTAACAATATTTATTACACTATCATAAATATCGAGGAATAGCCAAAATGGTGGCAGAGTGCGCTGTAAGTGTCAAAATATGCGCATAAACAGACGCACGGCACAAGGCTGTTCTTTAGTTTGCAACCGATATGCCCAACATGACTGTCTAGATTAGATTAGATTAGATTTACTTTCATTCCAATTGATCCCTAGTGAGGAGGTCCTCCAGGATGTGGAACATGTGAGAAAAACAACAATACATGACAAATATTTACAACTCAAACAAATAAGCTAATGTACCATTCCACAGGTCCCAAGTGGAATGATCGTCATTTTTTAATGAACACTATATGAAAGAGTCATTTTACAAATACTAATGCACTGAATTTAAAATAAAAAAGTTTTTTATTTATTTATAAGGTAATAAAGATGTAATAGAACTACTATAATACTTATTTACAATGAACACATTACTGCACTGAAATGGTGGAGAAGTTAGATTGTACTTACACACACACAAACACACACACACACACACACACACACACACACACACACACACACACCACACACACACACATACACACACACACACACACACGCACACACAAATTTTCAATGAACACATTACTGCACTGAAATTGTGCATAAGTTATATTGTACTTATATACAAATCAGTTGGTTTTACTGAGAAATTCATCACTGGAGTAGAAGGAGTTGGCCACTAATAAATCCTTTAGGCTTCTCTTCAACTGAATTTCATTGGTTGTTAAGCTTTATATGGCTGCTGGCAAGTTATTGAAAATGTGTGTTCATGAATAATGCACACCTTTTCGTACAAGACTAAGTGACTTTAAATCCTTGTGAAGATTATTCTTATTTCTAGTATTGATTCCATGAATTGAGCTGTTGGTTTGAAAAAGTGATGTATTTTTAATGGCAAATTTCATTAAGGAATAAATATATTGGGAAGCAGTAGTTAGTATCCCTAGTTCCCTAAACAGGCTTCTGCAAGATGTTCTTGAGTTCACACCACTCTTACTGCACGTTTTTGTGCCCAGAAAACTTTAGCTTGGCTTGATGAATTGCCCCAAAAAATAATCCCGTATGACATTAGGGAATGAAAGTAAGCATAGTATGCCAGCTTTTTCGTTTTTATATCCCCTATGTCTGACATAATTCGCATTGCAAATAGAGATTTGTTAAGACACTTCAGCAGTTCTGTGGTGTGCTCCTCCCAGTTGAATTTATTATCAAGCTGTAATCACAAGAATTTAACACTGTCCACTTCTTCTATCACCTATGTTAGGAATATACTCGTGGGACACCCCTTACAAGTTCTGAACTGCATGTAGTGTGTTTTTACAAAGTTTAGTGACAAAGAATTGGCTAGGAACCAGTGATTAATGTCCACAAATATTTTATCAGCTGACCTTTCTAAGACTACACTTGATTTGCCACTTATTGCAATGTTTGTATCATTGACAAACAAAACGAACTTGGCTTCTGGTAATGTTACTGATGAAAGGTCATTGATATACACAAGAAAAAGTAAGGGCCCTAAAATGGAACCTTGTGGGACCCCACATGTAATTAATTCCCAGTTGGATGATGCCTGATAGCTTGATATATGTCTCTTTCCTAATAACACCATTTGTTTCCTGCCAGAGATATAAGATTTGAACCATTTTGCAGCATTTCCTGTTACACTATAATATTCTAATTTACTAAAAAGGATATTGTGATTTACACAGTCAATTGCCTTTGACAGGTCACAAAATATACCAGTTCC